>NC_141827.1:2500-252500 GCF_982586985.1 Callionymus lyra | reverse complement strand
AAAAGGGAATTAAACATCCTGCAGATGATTAACTATTAAAGTAACCGAGGCTGAAAGAACACAAGTCAAGATGAATGATCAGTTCATGAGCTTCTCTCAGTGAGTCTTCTGCTCGAGTTGTTGACAGATTTGTTTCATGATGATTTCTAACTTGAGAAGACAAACCATGTCTCACCACGACAACTCTGACACTAAAATGATGAAATATTGTTCGTATCTTTAAAGGCTGAGAAAATATATTGAATTATAGCATAACTACGATCATCTCTTTAACTCTTTAAGTTGTTTGCTCAACAATGGCTGAATATTTAAGGCCTAAATAAATGTCTGTGAACAGCAGAGAACTGTGACTCTGTGACTCTGTGACTCTGTGACTCTGTGACATCTGAGTGTCTTCAAACAGGAGGATATTTGAGCCCACGAGACTAAAATGCTTTTATATAAATCTGATACTTTCCTCAGGATGATTTCCAACATAATGATCGGCTCCTTATTGATGTTTTCCAGCCTGGACTCAGAGAAACAAAGAGCAATTCATCACCAGCTCATGAAGAAGCTCAGGAACACATGATATCACATCTATATGTGCTTGTTTGAAGCTAATGCACGTTATAAATCACCGCTGGACACAAGGACAGGAGGATGATGATGAATAATACATGATTCAGAATTTGTGTCCAATTGAAATGCAATAAAGAATGACATCCTGCTTCAGAGGAAACAAATACAAGATACAGTCTCACGTGTGACACTGTGGAGATGAAGTAGTATTTGTTACGTCTTTCCTTCTTATGATCAACTTCTCCTACAGGAAGATAGTCTTTGTTCAAACAACAAATGTTTTGTCTCATGAATGTAACTTTTGAATGGATATAAACTTCTTATCAAATGAATAGATGAACGTTAGGATGAAGTGATGAGTCTTCATCCTCACAGAAGGAGGTTGAAGATCAAATGAATGTCGACACCTTCACAGGAAGAGAAAACAGCTTCAACAGGAAGTCCAGACTCTCCCCAGATATATAGTCCAACTCGTCCCGTAGGACCATGAGGTGTTCCCAGGCCAGATGAGAGTCATAGTCTCTGCTGGATGTCCTGAGTCTGGGTTTGGGTTTGATGATCGTGGTTGATCCTGTCACCTCAGAGGTCGAAGCACTTTAGGAGTCGACGACATTAGGTTTAACTTATCTAACAGTCGACAGTTGTGCTAATGGCTACACTATTAAAACCTTCCAATTATTTAGACTTTTCACAGATGGACTTTTTCTTTCCAACAGCCTCATGACTGATGGTGTTACAGTACATGTTAAGTATTATATATAATACATTTAAGGGAGATCACATCGATGATAAACTTTGGTCTAAAAATACTCGTTGCATCATATTTATAGTCACGTTAATATTCAATTTAGTTTGTGTGTGAGAAGTTCTTTGATTCTCACTTGAATCTCTGTGTTCTCTCTGTTTTCCCATGATAACTTAAAAGCCTCTGATGGGTTTCGAACCAGATGAAAAAGAAATGAAAGCAATTGATCTGGTCTAAATTAAACATGTGGAACAGACTTAATGCCAGGTCCCTCAGAGACACAACATTCCACACACAACCACCAATAAACCTCATAGTTGTCAAGCTGTTTAAGTATTTTCAGGTAACAAAGTTGTTTCAGGTAACAAAGTTGTCGAATCTTGAACTCGCTACGGATCGAGAATCTTTTTCTAAGTTTTCTAGAAATAAATATCTAACATATTTGAACTAGGAGTCACTTCATTTCCAATTTAAACACGATCCTTCAACTAAATGCTAAATGATCTTCTAAACAACAGAATTGTTTGTTGTTATTGTTATATAATTATTATTTGCTTGATGAGGGTCAGGTGATCATTTCCTAAGACATGATTTCCACTCGTGTCTCCTCGAGTGTGGAACGAGCTTCAGTCCTTGACTTTAAATTTCAAATGTTATTAATTGGTTCAATCAATCAGTTCAATTGTTCTGTGGAGTTTTAGCAAAATGAAAACATGGTAAATGGGAAATGACAGCATTTTCGTGGTTTGACCTTCCATTTATTTTATCTTTATAATTGGAAAGCCTTTAGAAATTAAACAATATACTTGTAGGTAAAACTCCTGGTTGACAAAATATAGGTGAGATTGTGTCAGTGGTTGTTAACTTTCCCACTTTCTTAAGAGACAAACGCTGGTGAAAACATGTAAAAGGCAAATTATTACTATAGTTAAAAAACATTATTTTCAACAAATATGATCATATTTATATTTTTATGTTTTTAATCCTTTTTTTTTAACCGTCAAAACAACTTTTTTTCCTCCAAATCAATGTAATAACATTTGGCTTGTGTTTCTCAAAAAATAAATGTTTCGTAAAGAAGCTTCAAGGATCGACTTCACTTTCAGGTGAAGGTGGTTCAAAACTTCACAACAGTTTAATAGAAAAATAACACAAACGTACATCATGATGTAAAATCAGGTTCTTTGTCTGAATGAAGGAAATTTGACGAGAAAAGAACCGTCTTGAGTCTGGAATCAGCGATTTTAGTGTATTGATGAAAAAGCACAAGAATCTGTGGCACAACAACGAAGCTTCGGACACACATGTACGAAGACAAGCCACCATCGTCTCTCCTGCTGCAGAGCTCATTAAATAGTGTTTTCAGGGTCAGGTTCATACATAGTTCAGGAGAACAGATCGTACCTGATCCCACATGAAACCTAACATCGTAACTTAAATGTAAATCAAGACGTCATTAAGCGAAGGCTCACAGGACGTGAACATTCCAACAGACCTCGTTCGTCTGAACCTCCCGGTCCTGACAGAGTCGGACGGTGCTCAGTCCTGGGGATGTTTGAATCATGCATGATTTAACAATGTATGCTTTGAGATTAGCTTGAAGTCTTGAGGCTCTTATAGGAGTGAGTATCATCGTGAGAACCTTCCCTTTGGACACGGATTATATGTTTATAAGTAACGTAGAATATAAGCAGTGAAAAGATCAAATATAAGATATTATAACGAGGAAAGCAAATTAGAGCGAAATGCAGAAACAGCTCAAGAAGCAAAAGAAGAAGCTGGACAGGAAAATAAAAGACTAGTAATAGCATAGAATAGATAGAACTGTATTGATCCTCAGAAGGTCTCCTTCGGGAAATTGTTTTTCCAATTAGCAATACACAGTAATACAAACGATTGTTCATAAAAAAAACAACAATACGAACAAAACGATACTTTCACTTCTGCCCCCAAACTCAGAATTAAAACATCTAATAACATGAGGAATGAATGAGTCCTTGAGTCTATTGGTGTTGCATCTGCTTCTCTGTTCACTGATGACAGTGTTGAGAGGATGATGATCATGATGACAGAAGTTTGTTCGGTGATCTCTTGTCACAGTGAGTCCAGCTTCAACCTCAGAGAATCATAGCAGGAAGAGAAGGAAAGAGTGTGTGGTCGAGCGTCAGTAGGATTGAAGCAAACATTTTTGTCTGAGAGTTTCTGAGTCAACAGGATGAGAGATTGATAAAAGCTCTGTTTGAGTGTCTCTGACAACATTAGCAGCAGAAGTGACGACCAGAACAAAACACTGAACGTTTGACATCAACTCTTCAATAAGCCTTAAAGAAGTTGCTGCATTGATTATTGGCCTGAAAACTCCAGAAGTGACTAATCATGCAGCGATAATTCAAGATCTGAGTTCAGCCTTTTATTCTATTTCATGTTTCATTTAATCTGGGAAATCTGCCAACACAACATCTTTCAGCCAGTTTTGAACGACCTCCTCATTGGATTTCAATTCATCGCAGATGCTCTCTTTAGTTTCCTCCTGGACTGAAGATCCTGAATAATGTCTCGTCTCGGACCTGTTGCTCTGCAGAGTAGATACTGTTTTCACAGAGAAACATCTGCTGTTTCAACTCCTCCTTTCATTTGTTTGTTTTCCAAGTGGCCGGAGCAAGCCTGGCTCTGTTCACGATCGATCAGTCCAGTCTTTTGAGCTGGAAACCAAATTACAGCGAGTAAATAGACTGGACGGCACCGGCTCTGACGTGCAGGTCGTTATCAGACCTGGTGTTTGTTAGTGTGTGGTTTGTGTTTTCTTAATGAACGAGGCGTCTTGTGAACATGTTATTTCACACTTTACTTCTCTCTGGACACGTCACACGTCTGAGCTTCGTGTTTGAACAGATCCTTGAAAAATACATATTTGAAATATCATCTAAATCTTTGTATAAATGTATCATGAGTTGTTTATTTTATTCTCATCTTTACATCAGTCTACAGTAGTTTTATGAATTGAATACAACAGAACGACAAGTAAAGATGTAACTTTTGTTGTTTTTGTTTAGAAAAACTGTTGATGAAGAGAATTTTTGTCCTTTGACTTTTTGTTGGCAAAGTGAATTTTAATTCTGTTATTTTTTGAGCGTCATAAGTTGCGACAGAAAGTCGGCATTTGTGATCCAGTCTTTGCTCCTGATCTGGTCTTCTGTGAGGAACCAAAGTCGTCACACGGACCAGGTTGAGAGATTTTTATAGAAGATCTGGAGAAGTTTCTTTATTCTCTTCTGGCCGCAGACCTGCAATGCCAACCTTGATGTAAGCAATTTATGTTTGTAGAGCTTTTCCAGACCAGGGTCACAAAGCGCTAAAACAATCAAAAGATATTCTATAAACTATATGCTAAAAGGTTGCAGATGAAGGTGGTGTTGAGTTATGTTAATGATGGTCCATGTTTCTGATTCTCTCAATGATTGTATTCATTTTTCCGACTCGTTCCTGTTGAGTTGGTTCATTAGAAGGTTGTGAGGGAAGAGCTGATGATGTAACCTGTGATTAGGCTTTTTTACACATACGTGATCGTTATCGTGTTCATTATGCGCTGTTTGAAAGAACGAGGCTTTATTAAGACGATAATCATCAAGATTACTGACCAGAACTAATGAAAGGAGGAATATTCACCATATGCCGCCAGCGATGGCTCATAAAACTCTGGGATTATAAAAATTGACTTTGAATGTGTGAGCAGCTCAAATTTAGGATCTACATGTACATTGGATTTTTGCATATTCAAGTATTTTTTACTCACTGATGTCAAAGGTGCTACGATCCAGCTGCTGGACAATAGTTTGGAAAATGAAACATCAAATTCTGGAAATATTTTTCGTACTTACCGCTGTTTTACTTTGAAGAAACGAAAGAAAATAAAAGATTGTTAACTTTACCTTCTCTAAACGAAGAACGCTTGGTTACACAAACTCTTTCAGTAATTGCGCTCCTTTTTACATCTGTATCTTTAGGTAACGTCAGTGAAAAGTGAGTATTACAGACATTGCTTATCCCGTGTGATTGCACTTAAAATAACACGGAGGAGGGTAATGTACAAAACATTGAGGTCCCCAGATAATACTTATCCCGTGCGAATAGGGCTTTTGTCAAATACCACTCCTCAGTTTGACAGACTGACATAAGTCACCCAAGTACTGACTCAACCCTGAACTTTATCATCAGCAATAACCAGAGAATCAGTTTTGTCCACATTAAGCTTGAAAGTGTTTTCACTCATTGTTTGATTTCTAGCAAACAATTGACTAAGTTCAGCCTCTGAGGCTCAGTTGGATCAACAGAGCAGTAGAGCTGGATGTCATCAGCAAAAATGTGATAAGAAACATCAGGAAATCTCTGAATGATTTTAACCAGAGGAATCAAGTACAGCAAAAACAATAAAGGACCCAGAACAGAACCTTGAGGGACTCCACACAACAGATCCGCCGATTCAGACCTCGACCTTGATTGGCAGATACACTGAAGCTGCACCCAGAAAGGTATGATGAGAACCATTCTAACACAGACCCAGACAGTCTTCATCCCTCAGTCTTCAGGATCTGGTTCAACTGTGTCAAAGGCTGAGGACCAACACTCCAGCGCACACACCACAGGGAGGGATGTAGCGACACCAAGCATGTCCGATGACGTCCAGGCGAGCTGCAGCGTGTCTTTTGACTTGTACACCAGAAACGGGAACCTCTCCTCGATTTCTGTCAGAACTCAGTATCCGTTATTATTATTAAATAGCGTTGAGTCATTGTGTGTTCAGTCGGACGATCGTCTTACTTGAGATGACTTTGTTTAGAAATTATTTTCAATCAATAATTCTAACTGTGTTTGCTTATACCGTATTTTCCGTACTATAAGTGGCAGTTTTTTTCATAGTTTGTCCGCGACTTATACCCTGGAGCGACTTATGTGTGAAATTATTACCACATTATTAGCAGTATATCATTTCACATGTTATTTTCACACTAAACCTCAAGAGGCCGCTCTAGGCCTGTGTTGATAATTTGGACGTAGAAGAGGAAGCATCTTCTACCTCCGGAGTTAGTTAGTTGTTTAAAAGTGACACGAGGATGAAGAGTTATTTGGAGTTACACGGATGGTTTGGTAAACTAGTTAGTTATTTATGCTATAGTTCTCTGAATAACTCTTCATATGTTATGTTAACATACCAGGTTCTCACTTCATGTAACGTAACGTAACATTATTCTGTTGTTGCCTCTAGTTTTATTTTAACTTGTCTTTCAAGATCACATGTCTGTTCTTGGATTTTATCAAATCAATTTCCCCCAAAAATGCGACTTATATATGTTTTTACTTCTTTATTATGCATTTCATGGCTGGAGCGACTTGTGCTCCGGAGGCACTGATAGTCCGCAAAATACGGTATATCATTTATATCAAAATGGTATATATATTTAATTATCTATATCTAATTATCTTTTATAGATTTATCAATACAGTAATTGTAGTTGAAGCTATTGTCTCTATAAATGTTAATGTCTTAAGAGATTTCCTGATCATTTTTGTCTTCATTTTAAGATTCACGATAAGTTCAGTCGGAAGCGTGACATCAAATATGACTAATAACTGTTGATGTTGGCTAATGTTGTTGAACTAAATGTTGGCGCTTCAATGATAAACACGATCCATGTTTTCTTCAGCTTCAATAATACCAAGTAAACTAGTGCACATCCCTCCTGTCAGTCAAATTTGTGCAACTTTAGATTACAAACATTTCCTGCTGCCAGTTAAACCTCCAGTCTTTCTTCTCTGCTCATCCCATGTGTGGCGGTGTTTGCTGAGCGAGTATCGAACTGCTGGCGTTCAATATCCTGCTGCTCTTAGTCAATGTGTAATATGCAGTTTGCTAACCGAGGCTCGGCATCTGCTGCAGCTCCCTGGTGACTGTCGGGATTTCTATTAGCAGCTGAAAGTCTGCACCTTTCTCCGGGTATTTTAAACGTGGCCAGACTCACATGGAAATAACTTCCCTCGACACAGACATTCATTTCTAGAAGCTCTTCAAAACTTTTTTCTACATAATGGATGACTTGCTAACTTTTCCTCATCGTTGGAATGTTCATCCTAAGTGCTTGAAGAAAGATCATCTTTTGGAGACGTTTCCTCTACCGTTGAAGGGCCAAATCCTGCCCGACTCGTCATCTCAGGGCCCCTGAGAGCTTCTTTGTGTATGTTGTGGTCCAAGATGATCGGTTTGATTATAGTTGCCGCGGATAAATGTGGAAAGTCACAAAAGCTGGAATATTAAGGAATTAAAGTTTCTATTTGACTTGAATGACTTTGCGTCGATCGTTCAATGTTGATAAGTTTTGATATAGAATTGAGATAATTGGGCTAAAAGTCTCCAAACCTAGTTTGAGCTTCAACACTTGACCTGGTTTCGAGTCTGAATTGATGAGGAAGGAAGAACAGGTGGAGCTGAAAGAGTGTGTGGAGTGTGTTCAGATGCTTCTCCTGCCTCGACAGCATCCAGGTGCAAACATCTCAGGTCTGCAGCAACACTGACCTACTTTAGTGGAAAACGATGAACCGCTCAGTTCTCCACGCATACATTAAAGTCCAGGAGCAGGTTTTTATATTTGAATGTTCTGCTCAAGTCACTTCCATTGGAATCCTAGACTGGTCATTTAGAAAAGAAGCCTCTCCAGACCTCCTCCAAGCTGCTCATTTGACCCCTATTTTGTCCTGATGGTGATTTAGAAATGATGTTCATTGTCCGTCAATCATCGACTCTTGGTTTTCTTATCTTCACCACGGAGACCAACTGTGGCCGTTACAGTGTGACTGGGTTCAATGTTTCATTAGCACTTGACGATCCTTCTTTAGTCAATGACATTTATTTCCATGTTTTGCCGTCGATGGTTTCACGTGGATATGGATGTAAATCCTGATCTGCTGTAAAACACAGAGAAAAGAGGACAAACGTATAAACATCTCAAGAAGGTTCTGTTCAGTAATGAAGTGGAACATCAAGACAAAGAGCAGCGTATTTTACAAAAGCTAATAATGAAAGTGTGTGAAGAGCCACAAACACAAGAGCTTCATTAAATCATTCAAATCTCATGTGAAAGAAGGAGGTGTAAAGAGTCACATTAGAGATTATCCTCAAACCTTCCCTTCGAGGCACCATCAACTCGTTCATCCAGGGGTTCCAGATTCATGACCATTTGTTTTTGTCTGAGGAACAGAAATGTATCATGAAGATCAAGAGTGTGATCAAGAAGCAGGTCCTCCCGAGGATCATTAAAACACAGTCGTTGAGAGGAGCAGACGTTCCTCCCTCCAATCTGCTCGGCTCTCATAACAACTGAAATGCACTCGGTGACCTTGAGAGTGACCTTTAGAGTGGATTTGAAAAAGGGTTCCTGTGTTTGTAGGAGAGGAAATGATGGAGTAGATCAGCTCCAGAGACGAGGTGGACGGACTCCAGCCTGGTAAAGTGACACTGAAGACATCAACACTAATGACTCAAGGCTCCACGTCCACAAACATCTGAGGAACCTTGTTGGTCACTTTTGTATCTTCACCTCCACTGAGAGCGTAGATGTATGATGGTTGTGTTTATCTGCCGTCAGCTTGTAAAATAGCTCAAAAACGGATGATAATGTGTCGTCCAAGTCACTTGCATTTTTATCTAAGTTTTTTGGAAATAAAACAATATATATTTTAATCACAATTCAATTTATTTCTATAAAGCAATTTAATTTATTCAATCTTTTATATTCTCAGATCTTTTTTTATTTTGAACTTGTACTTTTGAACAATGTCCAGTTTCTCATTGTTTCACAAACTGAGTTGAAACAAAACAAACTTATATTTTAAATTTTATTTTTATTTATCCAGGTTTGTCTCATTGAGATTAAAATGTCTTTGAGAAGAAAGACCAGGGTGGACAGAAAAACAAAGTTGCACATAAAAACAATTACATCTAATATTAAGTGCAATAGTACGATATAAACCATTACTGACGAAAAACATTCACATTTGCCAATAGAGTCCGACGTCAAATTCCTGACAACAGCCTTGAATTCATTACAAGTCACTAGATCCTGAAGCTCGAGCTGCTTCTGCACATGTATATTATACAGAAAACTGTTTTACCAACTTCAGGACGAGCTCGAGGAACATTCAGAAGCAACATATCCCTGAACATACATTTTCGAGACATATACGGTGATTAATAACAAGGAAGTTTAACTAAAATGTTCTTGTAGATAAAAACAAGTTTCAATAACGTTCAAGTATATAAATATCATACGTTTAAGAGACTCTGAGGATCCAGGACCAGAGGTTCTCACGTGACCAGTTTCTTCATCGGCTTCTCTCCACGATTCATCACCAGAGTCTCTCATAAGTCGAGACATCAAGCAAATCCTGCTCTCATCGATTCCATGGTTTGATGGAGACTCGTGACAAGACCTCGGCTCGGATGACAAACAAGAGGTCAGAAGGTCAACGAATTGATACCAAATCGATGACGATGATTGACAAGAAGAATGTCGTGTCAACGACCTCTTGGAATGAAAAGGCGTCTTCACGAGAGCTTGTGTTGCACTTGTGTTGCACTTGTGAGCAAACCTTGTGTGTTGACTTTGACGCACAGTAAGTCCTGAAGGTCACGTCTCTTAACACGAGGAAGTAGATTCTACTCGTTTCTTTCAAGGACCAACGGTGTAAACGCTGAGCAAGCATTTAAAGAAGCAGCAGCGACTGGTGTGAAGGAAAAATTCTAACAATCCAATAAGAAATTCAACTGTGAGGATGTGAAGACATTTTATAATGTGTTCATGTTTATTTGCATCTTTTGATACAAAATCATATTTATGTGTGTGTGTGTGTGTGTGTGTGTGTGTGTGTGTGTGTGTGTGTGTGTGTGTGTGTGTGTTAACTTGTTTATTAACTTGATTTTTCATATTTCTATTGTATAGATTATCTTTTGTCATCTTCAGACACTTAATAATGTCAACACACAATATTTCAGCTGTTAGTGGATCAATACAACACACTTTTGATCAATGGTCATGAATATTGATCTTTTCATAAATAAATGGTCAGAATTAAAATGTATCTTGAGTGTAGCTTCATGTGACAACAGTTTGAAGTCAGGATGGATTTGAACATTTTTTATTCAGCAGTTGTCTAAGAAATATGTGTGTGCGTGTGTGTGTGTGTGTGTGTGTGTGTGTGTGTGTGTGTGTGTGTGTGTGTGTGTGTGTGTGTGTGTGTGTGTGTGTGTGTGTGTGTGTGTGTGTGTGTGTGTGTGTGTGTGTCGGAGAAGACATCATTCACTTTGACAAGTGTGTATCTCTGGCTTATTGTGGATTAATTTTCTGTTTGTTGCTGTGGACGTAGAAAAGTGTATTTCAAGTATAAATCGCTGCTAAATGAAGTGTTTCTTGATGATCTTCGCTGTTGTTGCTCATCTATGACGAGCTTTGCTCTCGTGCTGCTCCCTGGACTGTTAGCATCTTCCAAACACAAGGTTTTAGAAAAAAAAAGTCCCTGCAGCTCAACTAGAAACATCACAGTCTGTCTTCACGCTGCTCACGGTGCTGGTTCTTCATTGGTCGTCTGGTCCCAGCAGAGCTGAGCTTGGATCAGGGTCACCTCCTCTCCTAGAACCAGAGCGCTGTGCTCGTCCTCTGGGACGTTCGGACAACTTTGGCTAACGCCTTGTGGGATTTCAAGGTCTAACAGCAACATTTGAGTTTGTGTTATGAGTTGATTAAAGCACAGACGTGTTACAAATACACACATTTGAACGAATCAATGAAACTTGAAACGATCATCTAATGATTTAATGGAACAACTTCAGCCTGAACCGAGGAAGACGAGCAGAACTTCATCAGCTGTCAGAGGCTTGTTATGTTCTTGCTGCAGTCACTACCCCCTGCTGGGCGAGCCCTGCCCTTGACTTGAGAATTCAATTTTATTTATTTAAGAGAAGAAGTGACTTAGATTCACTTAAATCATGGATGATCACAGAGGAAACAAAGAATCAATGATCAGCGTCAGGAAGAGTCTGATCTTCAAACAGCAACAAATTGGGATCACATGTTTTAAACTTGACTGGTTGATTAGATGAATGTTGATGTTACTATGGTGACCTTTAAGATGATTTAAGATTGATTAGAGATGTCAACAAAGACAGTAAAACGATGAAGGAAAGACTTTTTGTGAAGTAAAGACAGTTCATTATGATAAGTTCAGCCTCAAAAAAATGAATAGACAATTTCAAAATCAGACGTTTACTTCGTAAATGAGTAAAAGCTTTGTGTAAAAATAGTGAAAAGAAATCGTCCCCCAGAAGTTCAAAGACAAACCTTTTGAGCTAACAGTATGAATATGTGTTTGTTTCTTAAGTCCACGGCTGTAGAGTCTTCATGAGCTTCATAGTTATTTGACTAACATGTGATAAGACTAATATTAGATTCCAGCGCAGACCTCGCTCCTCTCATACTGCTGACTTCTATTTGTTTGCTCGACTTGCTCAAGGGACACGGTGTAGCCGAGGCGTCAGCTCCCCAGTATCGGCTTCCAGCGGCTCCTCATGAATTATTAATGTTTCACCAAATGTTCTCAAGTGTTGTTTTTTCTCCTGCGATGTTTATTTATCCGACTTCATTGTTGGGTTTTCTTTCAGAGCCAGAACTGACCAGGAACCGCTCGGTCCAGCAGCTGAATGGGAAGTGGGCGACTCTTTGACTCTGGGAAATGAAGATGCCGTTACCATGGCAACTGATAATCCTTCTGTTTCTCAAACTGTGCCCGGCTGGTAAGATGCCAGTTCAAGTTTATTTTCACACCTGAAATACATCCATTTGCCCAAAGGAGGTTTCGGCTGCTCTCTGAAGACAGTTTCTCATGTTGGCCAAACATTAAACATGAGTGAATATGATTTAGATTCTTTCCAACAAAATAAGCATCTTGAAGAAATGAAGGATGTGTTTGCTTCAGACCTGGAAATATCATCGACCAGCTAAAATACAAGATAAATACCAATCATTTCATTTAATCTTTACCTTCCTGGTTCATAATATTTCTGTATTCAGGCACTTATATTAAAGTCCAAAATTTCTATATTCATCAAGAACTTCTCAGGAAATGCTTAAACGCTCCAATTACAATTTAAATGTAATTCATGATACAAGTTTGTAAGGAAACTTGCAACTGTTAACATGAGTCTAAAGACCTCTGCCAAGCAGCTCATTCTTTTAGTACTCAATTATTAGTGACTCACCTGCTCAACCGTAAAACTGGTTGTTACTGTAACAGTCAAACTTGTACAGTAGTGTCGAAGACTGCGTTGAGTGCTCGATATCCAGGACTCCAGGAAAGAATCACCACCTGATCCTTAACATTGGAATGAAAGCAACGGCAGATAAAAACCTTGTTGACAGAGAATTCCTCAAGAAGCCGGTGGCGTCTCCCTGGAGCTGAACATTCTGATGAAGAGTGTTGAGTGTTGAGGCCGCCCTGGCTCTGCAACACAAACGCATCATTTCCCAGGTGCAGCAGCCCGGCTATTAAAGCTTCATTCATTTGTTTAATCTAAAGGACGCCGCAGTGAGGCTGAGAAATGAAGCCTCCCACAGTGACTGTGGAGGTTTTACCTGAGGCGCCGACTCGCGCTCTCATTAGGATGACGGTGATGATGATGTGGGAGGGAGACCCTTTTTTTTGTCCTCGTCAAGGTTAGACGTTTAACAAAAAGTGCAGAAGTGTGTGTAGAAGTGTGTGTAGAAGTGTGTGTAGAAGTGAGCAGAGAGGAGGGAGGGTGAATGTCAGGAGTATTTGTGCAGAAGAAGAGAAAGATTTCACGGCAGTAATTAGTGCAACATTAGTTCATTACTCTGGAGTATTGATAGTTGTGCTGCAAACACAACAACACGCTCCACTGAACCTCAGCAGCAGATAACACCGAGAACAACTATTCTCTGATGTTGCATGTTTAGTGAAACAATCACACGTAGACTTACGATCAGAGGCAGCTAATGTTAATTAGCACCAGAGGTCGAAGGTCATCCAGAGAAACACATGCCCAGTATGTTTATTGTCTTCCATACCACGACTTTAAGGATGTTCAATAGTGTTGACTTGATCCCTGATGGTAACTAGTGACAAGGTTATAAAGTTACATTTGAGGTCCTGATGAGTTGTTAGATCTGCTCGATACCAGGCACTTCTGCCTCTTCTTGGTCTTAGGTTAGGTTAGAACTTTATTGATCCCTCAGGAGGAGAAATTACTTTACTTATTATTATTATTATCATTATTATTGTTATTATACTTTTATTTCTTCTATTCGACCTTCATCCTGCCGCGGAGGTCGTCCAAACATTCATCAACAGTCTGGGAATGTCTGACCTTTTGGGATCTTTTAGGAGGCGACAGATTGGAAACTGTTCAATTGACATTCAAAGTTAGTTTTAAGTCTCAATTCTTTGATTCTTTATCTTTCTCGTTGACAAATGATGATGTTATTTATTGTTTCTTAGAATTTAGCTTCATCTTTTTGATAATGGCTCAACATATTCTCAGATCCAGATGTTAATCCAGAGAAGCAGCAACAAACAAATCCGTCTAAAAGTCCCAAACATTTGAACTGAAGTAATATTGAAGTCAATAACATTTTACGTTTGCTTTTCACAAACAGAAGAAAACACAATTTTTTTAAAAGAAAGAAACCAACAGATAATAACAAAATGAATGTCCATCCTTATCTTGAAATGTATTGAAATATAGGAGGACAGGGGCCCAGAGGAGTTGAGGTTCCTGGTATCCGTCAGGATGTTTGAGACTCGCTA
Source organism: Callionymus lyra (assembly GCF_982586985.1). Taxonomy (NCBI): domain Eukaryota; kingdom Metazoa; phylum Chordata; class Actinopteri; order Syngnathiformes; family Callionymidae; genus Callionymus; species Callionymus lyra. Next base: position 238,327 of record NC_141827.1, on the reverse strand, counting down.
ATACAACGAAGATATTTTTTTCAAAGGTTGAAATTGTCTCATAACGGAAAAGAATCTACGATGTAGGGACTGATGATGTCGTGCATATGTCAGCGTCGTACAAACACACAAACATGTGTTGAATATAGTCCTGGTTCATCTGTGGCTAATTGTTCTCTTGTCTCGCTGCACGACCTGCTCTGTGACGAGACTTAATTCAAGCCAGAATCCACTGTTGGCAGCTAATTACATGGTGACGAGTCGCACACCCTGAGCACCCTGGGAAATATTTCTGCAAATATTCAATACCATCTGCTTTGTTTGTGACTCAGAGAGAACACGCCACGGTCCTGTCTTCACCCAGGAGCCCAGCGACACTATTTTCCCGCTGAGGTCTGATGATCATCAGGTGTTTATTAATTGCAAAGCCAAAGGAAATCCAGCCCCACATTACAGGTGAGTGTTTGAAGACCTCGACAGGTGTCGTTGTGACTGACGTCTCTCTTCTCTAATCATCAAAGCAGAAAAGCTGATCATGTTCTTCTTTAGATGGAAGGTGAACGGGAGAGAGATTGACAAGGACTCGGATCCAAACTTCAGCCTCATGGAAGGGAATCTTCTGATCCATAGACCTCATGTGGTCAGTCACGGAGGAGTCTATCAATGCATCGCCACCAATGCCTTCGGGACTGTTGTTAGCAGGGAAGCTAAAGTCCAGTTTGCATGTGAGTACTTCTACTGTTGCTTCTCATAAAAAGACGTCGTCCAAGCGTATGATTCTCAAGGCCTCTGGACAAACGTAAACAAGACCAGCAACAATCTACATAAAAAAACTTTTTGGGATAAAACTTCCCAGAATGTTACGCTATATAAATACAAATGACTTACTTACTTACTTACATTTGTACAAAAATACACAACTAATCATAAAATCATTTCCAGAAGTCTTTTTCGACGACTTCATCATTTAAGGTCGACGAGCAAACCAGCGAGTAACCAGTAGAAAAACAACAAGTTAACATATTGATGACGATCTTTAAGCTGGAAGGACGACAACCTGTGATAATAATGTGTTGAATGTTGTCCTTCGTACCCTGGACTCACACAACAGACTCACAATCATCAGTTCACTCTTATGCTTGTCAAACCTGTCATGTGTCCTCTGAGCTCAGTAGACGTACAACTTTATTGTTGAAGCAGGTCCAGCTCTCTACTATACTTTCTTCATTCTTTTCTTCCACTAACGGATGGCATCTGAAGCTGTCAATTCAAACAGCGTCAAAAGATCGCTGGAGTAAATGTTGTGATGACGTCGAGCGAAATGTCAGTAAAGACCATCAAAAGTCATCCGAACTGTCGTGTTAGTGAAGGTACTCTTGTGCTGGTACCTACAGGTCTACAGTATTTAAGGTGTGCAGAGTTGTAGTCACTTCACTGGACTCTACTTTAATCTGTTGGATCATATCGACATCAGTGCTTCATAACGTCTTCATCTAGAAACAGATCCTTCTTCAGTGACACTTAATATTTCCACAATCCATAATCCTAGGATCTCATTCCTTTGTGTCGTCTCTGGAGCTTCGAGGACACGTTGTCCATAAGTTTGTCATTAATCGACGTCTGATGGAGAGAAGGAGGAAACCGGTCAGGAAGAAACAGAGAACGTATGAGGACGATCATTTCTCCGGATGCTTCTGTCCTTCTCTCCATGATCTCCGGTCGTGAAACACTCCTTCATGCGGTTGATCTTTAATCAGTCGTCTTGTGATTTGATCGTCTGTTTGCTGGATCCGTCCATAAGAGGCTGGTATCTCTCAGGCTGTGGATTGATACGTCTTCCCTTTGATTACTGGCTCACGGAGCAGAGCAGCATTTAATTAAAGGTGAGATGATTCTCTGGAGCTCCGTCAGCGAGAGGCTCATCCTCGTCGTCACGTTTGTCTTGAAGGCAATATGAAGAGGAAATGAAATCCTTCCTCAGTTTCACCTTTAAGAGAACTTCTATCACCAGCCGTCATCCGTTTTCCTTTTCTGTCCGGCAGTTCTGGAGAACTTCAGAAGAAAGATGAGGAACACGGTGCTGGTGAGGGAGGGTCAGGCTGTGGTTCTGCTGTGTGGTCCACCCCCCCATCATGGAGGTATGACGACACTCAACCCTGACCTCTGACACTCAACCCTGACCTCTGGCCTTCATAATCAACTTTTCATACATTTCTCTGATGGAACTTATGACAACATGAAGCTGGTATTCACCGGGTCTGCTACTCATGGATGTTCAACTAAAAACACACAAACAGAAAAATATTCAGTCGTGTTTGAATCTGTGTGACACGAATTCTAACTTTTCCTTTGTTCATTCTAATCAACGTAGGATTCAGACGGGTTCATCCCTTTCCATGCCTTCATTTAAATATTTCATCACAGCATCCAAACTATACAAACACTTTAGATAAGATACTTCTTATCTTACAAAACACTTTCTGGTCTCATCTGGCAACGAAGCTGCAACTTCTCAAGTCAACACTTCTAGCATCTGAGCGACTGAGTGACTCCTTTAGTTAATCAATAACTAGTATTTCTTACATCGTAGCAAACATTCAAGTTTTATCAGAGACTAGTTTTAACAGCATCAACTGACGTAATAACTCTCTCCATCTTGGACTCGTGTCAACCACTATTGTCCTGGTGTGTGAAGGTAGTTTAGAGGAAGATCAGCTTCTCTTTATTGCTGCACATCTGGAAGCTTCTCTTCTGTACTCTTTGTTTTCTACACTTTCTCTTCTGCAACTTTCTTTTTGCTTCTTCTTGCATCTCAGATGCCAGACTTTCCACTCACTTCTCCTTTTCTGTCAGAAGAATGAGCTTTGTTTTTGATCACCTGTCTCTCCAGTCTCACCTGTCTCTCCAGTCTCACCTGTCTCACCTGTCTGTCCAGTCTCACCAGTCTCACCTGTCTCACCTGTCTCTCCAGTCTCACCTGTCTCTCCAGTCTCTCCAGTCTCACCTGTCTCTCCAGTCTCACCTGTCTCTCCAGTCTCTCCAGTCTCACCTGTCTCTCCAGTCTCTCCAGTCTCACCTGTCTCTCCAGTCTCACCTGTCTCTCCAGTCTCTCCAGTCTGACCTGTCTCTCCAGTCTCACCTGTCTCTCCTGTCTCTCCAGTCTCACCTGTCTCACCTGTCTGTCCAGTCTCACCAGTCTCACCTGTCTCACCTGTCTCTCCAGTCTCACCTGTCACTCCAGTCTCACCTGTCTCTCCAGTCTCACCTGTCTCTCCAGTCTCATCTGTCTCTCCAGTCTCTCCAGTCTCACCTGTCTCTCCAGTCTCACCTGTCTCTCCAGTCTCTCCAGTCTCACCTGTCTCTCCAGTCTCACCTGTCTCTCCAGTCTCTCCAGTCTCACCTGTCTCACCTGTCTCTCCTGTCTCACCTGTCTCTCCAGTCTCTCCAGTCTCACCTGTCTCTCCTGTCTCACCAGTCTCACCTTTCTCACCTGTCTCTCCTGTCTCTCCAGTCTCACCTGTCTCACCTGTCTCTCCAGTCTCTCCAGTCTCACCTGTCTCACCTGTCTCTCCTGTCTCTCCAGTCTCACCTGTCTCTCCTGTCTCTCCAGTCTCATCTGTCTCACCTGTCTCTCCAGTCTCACCTCTCTCTCCTGTCTCTCCTGTCTCTCCAGTCTCATCTGTCTCTCCAGTCTCACCTGTCTCTCCAGTCTCACCTGTCTCTCCTGTCTCTCCAGTCTCACCTGTCTCTCCAGTCTCACCTGTCTCACCTGTCTCTCCTGTCTCTCCTGTCTCTCCAGTCTCACCTGTCTCTCCAGTCTCACCTTTCTCACCTGTCTCTCCTGTCTCTCCAGTCTCACCTGTCTCACCTGTCTCTCCAGTCTCTCCAGTCTCACCTGTCTCTCCTGTCTCTCCAGTCTCACCTGTCTCTCCTGTCTCTCCAGTCTCACCTGTCTCACCTGTCTCTCCAGTCTCACCTGTCTCTCCTGTCTCTCCTGTCTCTCCAGTCTCACCTGTCTCTCCAGTCTCACCTGTCTCTCCAGTCTCACCTGTCTCTCCTGTCTCTCCAGTCTCACCTGTCTCTCCAGTCTCACCTGTCTCTCCTGTCTCTCCAGTCTCACCTGTCTCTCCTGTCTCTCCTGTCTCTCCAGTCTCACCTGTCTCTCCTGTCTCTCCAGTCTCACCTGTCTCTCCTGTCTCACCTGTCTCACCTTTCTCACCTGTCTCTCCAGTCTCTCCTGTCTCACCTTTCTCACCTGTCTCTCCAGTCTCTCCTGTCTCACCTTTCTCCAGTCTCACCTGTCTCTCCTGTCTCTCCAGTCTCACCTGCCTCTCCTGTCTCACCTGTCTCTCCTGTCTCTCCTGTCTCACCTTTCTCACCTGTCTCTCCAGTCTCTCCCGTCTCACCTTTCTCCAGTCTCACCTGTCTCTCCTGTCTCTCCAGTCTCACCTGTCTCACCTGTCTCTCCTGTCTCCCCTGTCTCACCTGTCTCACCTGTCTCTCCTGTCTCTCCAGTCTCTCCAGTCTCACCTGTCTCTCCTGTCTCTCCAGTCTCACCTGTCTCTCCTGTCTCTCCAGTCTCACCTGTCTCTCCTGTCTCACCTGTCTCTCCTGTCTCTCCTGTCTCACCTGTCTCTCCTGTCTCACCTGTCTCACCTGTCTCTCCTGTCTCTCCAGTCTCACCTTTCTCACCTGTCTCTCCTGTCTCTCCAGTCTCACCTGTCTCTCCAGTCTCTCCAGTCTCACCTGTCTCTCCTGTCTCTCCTGTCTCTCCTGTCTCTCCTGTCTCACCTGTCTCTCCTGTCTCACCTGTCTCACCTGTCTCTCCTGTCTCTCCAGTCTCACCTTTCTCACCTGTCTCTCCTGTCTCTCCAGTCTCACCTGTCTCTCCAGTCTCTCCAGTCTCACCTGTCTCTCCTGTCTCTCCAGTCTCTCCAGTCTCACCTGTCTCTCCTGTCTCTCCTGTCTCTCCAGTCTCTCCAGTCTCACCTGTCTCTCCTGTCTCTCCAGTCTCACCTTTCTCACCTGTCTCTCCTGTCTCTCCAGTCTCTCCAGTCTCTCCAGTCTCACCTGTCTCTCCTGTCTCTCCTGTCTCTCCAGTCTCTCCAGTCTCACCTGTCTCACCTGTCTCACCTGTCTCTCCAGTCTCACCTGTCTCTCCTGTCTCTCCAGTCTCACCTTTCTCACCTGTCTCACCTGTCTCTCCTGTCTCTCCAGTCTCACCTGTCTCACCTGTCTCTCCTGTCTCCCCTGTCTCACCTGTCTCACCTGTCTCTCCTGTCTCTCCTGTCTCTCCAGTCTCTCCAGTCTCTCCAGTCTCACCTGTCTCTCCTGTCTCTCCAGTCTCACCTGTCTCTCCTGTCTCTCCAGTCTCACCTGTCTCTCCTGTCTCACCTGTCTCTCCTGTCTCACCTGTCTCTCCTGTCTCACCTGTCTCACCTGTCTCTCCTGTCTCTCCAGTCTCACCTTTCTCACCTGTCTCTCCTGTCTCTCCAGTCTCACCTGTCTCTCCAGTCTCTCCAGTCTCACCTGTCTCTCCTGTCTCTCCTGTCTCTCCTGTCTCACCTGTCTCTCCTGTCTCACCTGTCTCACCTGTCTCTCCTGTCTCTCCAGTCTCACCTTTCTCACCTGTCTCTCCTGTCTCTCCAGTCTCACCTGTCTCTCCAGTCTCTCCAGTCTCACCTGTCTCTCCTGTCTCTCCTGTCTCTCCAGTCTCTCCAGTCTCACCTGTCTCTCCTGTCTCTCCAGTCTCTCCAGTCTCACCTGTCTCTCCTGTCTCTCCAGTCTCACCTTTCTCACCTGTCTCTCCTGTCTCTCCAGTCTCACCTGTCTCTCCAGTCTCTCCAGTCTCACCTGTCTCTCCTGTCTCTCCTGTCTCTCCTGTCTCTCCAGTCTCTCCAGTCTCACCTGTCTCACCTGTCTCACCTGTCTCTCCAGTCTCTCCAGTCTCACCTGTCTCTCCTGTCTCTCCAGTCTCACCTTTCTCACCTGTCTCACCTGTCTCACCTCTGCTCTCACATGAAACGTTGCCAGCCTCGCCCTCCTCCCTCGTCACTGTGTACAACATGCTCGGTAAACTCCTCAGGTTATCTGTTGGTAATAAAGGCTGTGGGTTGATGTTGCTTATCCCGTGTAGCAGCAGCTGCTCCACTCTTGTCTGCTGCTGCCGATTACAAACCACAAAGTCATGTTTGCTCTCGCGGCCATTCGCTGCCCACCAGCACAATTTCACGCCAGCATGCCGTCGTCTGTTCGCCGTATCTCGTTGAACGCTTCGTCCACGTGGGACTCCACATTTAAACAATTTGCCCCGACTGTGTCCTCTTGAACAGTGTCGGCGCACAGCAGATGGGATTCTTCTCAGTCCTGCTCATGTGCGTGAAACATGGGTTTAGTGTAAGATAGAAACGTTATCTCTCAAACTCCAGCCATAGGTTTGACTTTTTGGAGATTTAAAAAATGATTTAAAGCACTTTTATGGTTACATCAGAGGTACATGCGTGAAAATGTGTTTGTGTTTAAGTTTATATCATTTGTATTCATTTCACAATTCCTCTATTCAAAGGTAAAGTGCTGAGAGTGGTTCATATATTATCATTATTATTAGACAACATCAACACAGATCCTGGACATCAGAAGAGTTTTCCATAAAAGTGATGAAGTCTAGTGAAAATCCTGCTTAACAAGACCATATTTGTAAATAATAATAATAATAATAATAATCTCTATTTATATAGCGCCTTTCTAGACCAGGGTCACAATATAGAAACGATTAAAATAAAAAATGTAAATGACAATAAAGATTCATGAAATAAGATTAACTGCAGCAGAGACACACATACCAGCATAACCCTCTGTTCTAAGAGTGGTTCAAAGGAAAAAATTGTCTCTAATACGACCTCTGAGGCGTCATCGTCGTCAGTCGGACTCACATGAACCGCATCGACCACAGAGTCTTGTTGACAGTTTCTCTACATCCACCTCCACATGAACGCGTGTCTCGTAGCAGAACCTTCTCGTCACAGAGTCTGCTTCGTTCTCCGAGGTCACACCAAAATAATATTGTTTCATGAAGCTTCAGCAAACATCAGGAATGAAAGGCATTCGTCTCACTGCAGCTACATTATTCTGACAATAGGGGGAGCCAGAAACACTATTTTTACAAAGAACTTATCGGGACTTTAACTTGTGTCTTGAATATTCTTCCCACTAAGCTTTGAAACACACAGATGTGTGTGTGAACAATGAGCAATACTAGATCAACACTCTTGTAAAGTTGTATTGAAAGATTAAAAATCCAGTCGTTTCTCTAATGTTTGATCCGTTTTGAAGCTCCTGCCACGTGTGAAGGAAAGTATGGTTTCCCTCCAGCAGCTTCTGAATCAGGTGTTTGTCTGGCATGAGGTGCGAAGACAGCAGCAGCTCAGTAAGAAGGTATGTGCTGGAGAAGGAGTCCAACTGTCGGAGGACATGAGATTATGTGCCTGCGAGGCCTCTGCTGCTGTGAGACTGCAGCTCTGATCGTCCTAATCATGAAGAGGTCTGTCGGGTTCGGCCCCGACTCTCACTGTAATCATCTTAATTCACTGTTTTCCCTCAAGGAAGCGAGTGCGACTTTTCACTGTCAGCGAGGATGACGCGTGATCCTGCGTCCCTGCAGACTCGCCTTCAATCCTTCTTTTATCCACCATTTATGCAAGTGTTAAGAATCTGAAACATTAAACTCCTTTATTTAAAGTCGTTTGTGTGTCGAGAATTACAGCCAGACCTTAATATCATTACCTCTGCCAAGGAGCTGATATTATTGTCAGTGTTGGTCTGATGTTGCATTACTCAAAAGTTGATGTTGATTTAAGACCAATCCCTTTAAATGATTCACACATTAATCTGACTGTAGTGACAAAGTGATTCAGAGGTTGTCGGTTTAAAAACACACACATTTCATTAACCTAATATTGTGTTGGTGTTAAGGTTGTTGGTGCAACTTCAATACAATCGTTGAATTATATTCTTTATTATCTTCTGATCTCATGCCATGTTTTCACGTCATTTGAAGGAGGCTCCTTGGCAGAGGCTTGCTCTGTCTCAGTGCCTTGCTGGTTCTAAACCGTGAGTAAACAAACAAGACTTGACCACATATTTGACAGCAGATCTTGAAATCATTAACTAGGTCTCATTAACCTACTTAACGACAACAACGACGGAGACACAACTACACGACAACAATAGTGACGACAGTAGATCAATGACAAATAACGACAACAATGAACAACAATGAAGACAACGACAACATTGACGCTGCAAATAACAACAAATAAATGAAATGATAAAAACAAGAAAAGGTGAGAATGAGGTTCAGAAATAAATGTTTTCTCTATGTTTCCATATGACTTGATGGTGTAAAGATAAGGCCCTCAGCTGAGCCTGATCGCTTCTGTCTCGCAGAGATGAAATATTCATGGGTGTTGGACGGCGACGGCACTTTCCTCCAGCAGGACGCCCGTCGATTCATCTCCCAGCGAACAGGAAACCTCTACGTGGCCAAAGTGGAAGCGTCTGACGCCGGCAACTACACGTGTGTCGTGAGGAACTTGATGACCAACAGCTCGGTCCTCAGCTCGCCGACCCCTGTGGTGGTTCGGCGCGACGGTGAGTCTGTGGTCATCTGGTGTCGGAGGGCGAGTCGCCCGATGAATCGCTCGCGTCGAACGCTTTCTCTTCTCCGTCGTCCTAAACAACTGACCTGAGCGAGGTTATGACACATATTTACATGAGCAGGAATGTAGTTCTGACAACAACACACGCTCCTCACAGCCGAGCCCTTCATGATGCTTCACATAAACAAGTCTGAGTCGAGGCACAATCCGGAGTCATCCATCCAAAGAGCCAAATGCTGTTGTAAGCAGTGTCAGCGTGAGCCAGAGTTACTCACGCACTCACACTCCATATGAATCACCAGATCTCTGCAGACCTCGACTTTTCTTTCGTCTGAACCATGTGCTCGTCTGCAGTCGTGATGGGAGAGTACGAGCCCAAGATGGAGGTGCAGCTGCCCGAGAGCCAGCACGTCTCCAAGGGATCCTCGGCGAGGCTGGAATGCTTCGCCTTAGGAAAGTAAGTCTCGTTTGTGAGAACAAGTTCTTCTTCCATTGAAGAAACATTCATGACTCCGGATCAGAGGTGAACGAAACAACGTCGCAAACAAATGACACAAAAAACTATCAAATAAATCAGATCCGGTTGTTTTGTGACCCTGGTCTGTGAAAGCAGATCAAACTCACTGAGAAGTTACAGTTTGTTTGTGATTGAAGATAAAGATTTTTTTCAGAATGATTCAAACAATAATTCACTGAAATACAAGAATCAACTTAAAGTGGTGAAATCTCTTATGAGAGTCAAACTCATACATTTAAGCATAACTTCCTCAATCTTTTGTGTATCAATCATAATGCTTTGAAGATGAGAGGAGTTCAAAGAGAAAAGTAAGACTGTCAACAACACATCAGCGAATATAAACCAATTAAGGATCAAAGACAGAAAAAGTAACTTTGAGACGATCGATACATTAACAGTGTTTTCAGGTTCAAGTTGTGGTGATGTGTGTGTGACTCCAGTTCCACATGAGCCTCCTCTGCCCCTGCAGTCCAGTGCCGTCCATCTCCTGGAGGAGAGTTGATGGAAATCCACTTCCTGGCAAGATAAAAATCAACCACTCCAGCGGGGTTCTGGAGATTCCATATTTCCGGCCGGAGGACGCCGGCGCGTACGAGTGCAGTGCTGAGAACAGCCGAGGCAGAAGTGCTGCCCGAGGGCGACTGCTGTTTCAAAGTAAGAAGCTTCTACTTCCTGCTTCCACCAGGACTCACTGTTGCTATGACGATGAAGATGTAGGATTTGTTGATTTGATTTGCCGCCGACTGAGAAGCCTGTTGGTGACGTGAATGTTTGTGTCGAGACGTAATTACATGTGAAACAAACTATTCTCAGCAGCTAAGAGCTCGTTTTTTAAATCACTTTTTATCTCTTAGATTTTCTGTCATCATGGTTTTTCTTTTTAATTTGGTATGAAGATGTGTTTATGAATTTAATTTTTTTAATTCTTTTAGTTTCTTCACTCGTTAGAAACCACTCCTGACATTACAGGAGCTCCGTCCTCGATAAAACGCTGAGAAATGATATTCAACATGATTCTCTGGAGAATCAGACGACGCTGCTCGACTGCAAATTGCTTTTTTAAATGCCAAACCTGCGCCGAGAGTTGGAGGTACTGAAGGAAAATAAACATTAGCTCGGAGGAAACCTTTTAAAAAGACAAGAGCGATGGAATCGTCAAGTGTCTTCTTCAAGAGAATCAGATTATTAATAAACCAAGAATATTTCATCCACAGACATTTTTCTCGTGGAATAAAAGTTTGTCAGAGAATGCATGAGATGTTTGTTAGGAAGTGGTCAGTGGTCAGACTAGAAGTTTCCACAACATATGATATGACATAATGAAATGAAAATATCAAAGTACAACTCAAGTGTAACCCAATACTACTCTATTGTGTACATGATAACTACAGTATCACGATGAAACATATATAGTTCAGATCAAACATAAACATGGTCAGGAGTGGTTTTTATTCAAGTTTCCATTTTAAAATATTCCAGAAAGTTTGTGGTTGTATTTCCAGATGTTGAACATCTGCAGTGGCTCCAGACGCTGAAAGACGCTCACATGACGATCGACGCTAACTTACAGTGGGAATGTAAAGCTGTTGGAAAACCTCAGCCTCAGTACAGATGGTTGAAGGACGGCGAGCCGCTGACGGCGAAGGTTCAGTTTAAACATCTTTTTTCTTTTGAATGAATCTTTTTTGTCATCAGTGACATTATAATAATTCACATTATTATTATATTATTATTTTGTCTTATTTATCTTTCAGGCGCGGCTCCAGGTGACTGCAGGTCGACTGACCATCTCCAGGATCAGTCCGCTGGACGCGGGCATGTATCAGTGCATCGCTGACAATCACGTCGGTCCCATCGTGGCGAGCGCCGAGTTGAAGGTTGTTGGTGAGAGTTTGTGTCGCACTCGCCTGACAGTCCAACACAAGTGTAACTTGTAGCAACTGAGTCTCGTCATTATTGTGTGTGATTTGTGCAACTGCTTGAGAACATCTGGATCGATAAAGAAACAGTAACTCGGCCTGTTTTCGCAGCTTCGCCTCCTGACTTCAGTCGACGGCCCGTCAAGACGTCCACGGCGGTCCAGAGAGGCGGCGAAGTCGTCCTGGAGTGTCGTCCTGACGCGTCTCCGAGAGCAACCATCTCGTGGTGGAGAGACGCAGAGAAGCTGGAGGACGACAGGAGGTGACAACAGATCATGTTCTTTTAGTTCTCGTCCTTTCCTCGAAATCTTTTCTCTTCCTCTTGCATGAACACTATTAACACAGTATTCACTCTGATCCACTTGATCCACAATCTTCATGGAAGCAAGAATTTCAACATGTTTTTATTCTTCAATGAAGGAAACTTTAGGAAGCACTTGATAAGAATCGCTTGAAAACAGTATTTCTTGTCAGTGTTGTAAACACAGCGTAGAAGAGTCCAGAACAAACAAAGGACAGAAGATGAAGAAAAGACAGAAAAACAATCAAACACCAAGACATTCTGCTAATGTTTGATTCTTTCTTCACAAAGTGACCATAAGACTTTGACTGCGAGACAGAAATGAATGACATGATATGAGTCGGATTAGATAACGTCCAATTCATCTTTGATTGAATCTTCGAGTCCACTCGACGATTTCACTTGACGAACAACCTGCTGCCATAACACTGTCATCCAATTCTTTGTTTATTTTTGTGTAAAATTGTTTCTATGAAATAAACTATAAGTAATAAGTTATTGCAAACCTTCAGTCATCAGTCACTTTGTGGTTTTGGAAATCTTGAAGCATAAAATATGAAAGAAACCTAAACCAAGATTCAATATGGATGATGATGATGATGTTGATGATGATGATGATGATGATGATGAAGATGATGAAGATGAAGATGATGAAGATGACGATGATGATGGTGATGATGATGTTGATGATGATGAAGAAGATGATGAAGATGAAGATGATGATAATGAAGATGATGAAGATGAAGATGATGATGATGATGAAGATGATGAAGATGATGAAGATGACGATGATGATGGTGATGATGATGTTGATGATGATGAAGAAGATGATGACGATGAAGATGATGATGGTGAAGATGACGATGATAATGAAGATGATGAAGATGAAGATGATGATGAAGATGATGAAGATGATGAAGAAGATGCTGATGAAGATGACAATGATAATGAAGATGAAGATGACAATGATAATGACGATGATGAAGATGACAATGATAATGATGATGATGAAGATAATGATGATGATGAAGATGACAATGATAATGATGATGATGAAGTTGACAATGATAATGAAGATGAAGATGATGATGAAGATGACAATGATAATGACGATGATGAAGATAATGATGATGATGAAGATGACAATGATAATGAAGATGATGATGATGAAGATGAAGATGATGAAGATGATGATGAAGAAGATGCTGATGATGAAGATGAAGATGAAGATGATGATGAGGAAGATGATGATGAAGAAGATGAAGATGATGATGATGAAGATGATGATGAAGAAGATGCTGATGATGAAGATGAAGATGATGATGATAATAATACACAGAAAAGCAAATACATAAAGTGATGTGTGTTGTGATCATATAGTATTAAAACAGTAGTTGTACCTTTAATGGAAAAAGCACAAATCTTGTTGAAGGAAAGAATTTTTAAAAGGAAGTAAAAATCAAAATGTTGAGGCTCACAGAAGATCAAACCTACTCCGGAGGTGATTTTTGCTCAACCGGTTAAAACCCTTAAAAACACTTGATTTGCTTCATACTGGGCTCATTTCAAGCGGTTAAGCACCTCTAGTCTATTCAAGCGGTTACGATAGGTTTAGTATGAACGGCGTCTTAGACCCTGCAGTAGCTGCAGCTGAATTTGCAATATTATTATTATTATTATTTTATTATTACATTATTACTCATGACTGACCTTCACAGACTCGTAACAGTTCATCCTCTGTGTCTCGTTTCTTCTACTTTTCAGCAGGAATTCTGTTAATCAGGCGATTTTTTAATGACAATAACGTCTTGAAGTGAATGTTTGCACGAAGCGTCAGAGCCTGATAATGAAGCAGAAAATTGTTCATTTAGTTCATTAAACGGTGAATACAAATGTTTTTCTTAGGAACTGTGTCGACGTCATATTTAGTTTTTCTTCCACTGTGAAGCAAATCTAGGGATTTCATAGAAACACATGCGTTACATTGACTTTCGTTCAAGGCGTGTTTCGTCAACAAAGTGTTTTCTAACATTTAGCATTTTTTTTAAATGCAACACTTTTTTCCTGCAGCCAATGAGGTTAAAGCAACAGTTTTTGTTTGTCTTGAAGATGTTTTGAAGCTGCTTTTGTCGGACCAACACAAACCCGAAAGCATGACACAAAATAAAGGTTGTTCTGCAGCGACACGTTCACACAGAAGCTTAAAGATAACTTGATACATCTGTAACATCCAGGTCAAAGGTCAGGACCGTTGACCATAATTGACGCACAAATGTTGTCTTCTGCGTCAGTGAGGATCCAGTGAAGGGATGAACGAGGACAGATCTGTTCTTTCAAAGTCTATGTTCTCTTGTTTTTTTTATTATTATAAAGATACGAAGCAAATGTTTGTTTTTGTCTTTTCTCTCCTTTTTTTTACTTCAGTGTTTCTAACAAAACCTGTTTCCATAGCATGTTGTGTTTTCTGTAAATATCTTACTGATGATACAATAATCCTAGATCACAAAAAAAACAACAAAAAGAAGTAAAATTTCGATCAAGGTCGGCTCTGTCTGTCTGTAGATTCAGTTCTCGAGGCTTTAAGAATCAGTAGAACTTTTTGGACCATAACAGCCACATGTGCTCCTGTAATGAAAGGCAAAGATCTTCACAAACTTCTTTGACATCTTCAGGTTCAAAAACCTTGGACGGTCTGAGTTCACAGATCATTTCAACCCTGATGTTCCACTGGTTCTGGAGATCACTGCGTTATCTCTCGGATCAAAGGCACATGAGTTCAGCCGAGCTCTGTTAATGAGCAGATGCATGGACGCTTCAAAGAGCAAGTTTAGTCCAACTTTGTGTTGAGATCAGAACCTACAGCCTGTGCATCCAAATCCAGCAGCTCTGGTGATTCCATCAGCATTCTGGCCTCTAACCTCTTCTTATTCCTAGAGATCTTTCACTGTCATGGCTGATCATATTGTCCCGCAAGTTTACTGCCTTTGATCCAACAAACTGGTTTCAATAAGTTAGTTAGTAATTTGTATTTATATGGCGACAATCAAAACAATACTCAATAGAATATATACTTTAAAGCTCAAGATAATACTGAGAACAACACAGGTAGAACTTTATTGATCCATCCATCCATCCGTCCATCCATCCATCCATCCATCCATCCGTCCGTCCGTCCATCCACCCATCCATCCATCCATCCATCCATCCATCCATCCATGCATGTCATAGTGTCTACTAGTGTGTCCTTGTGAGCAGATTTAAACAACATTCTCAGAGAAATCAAGCCTCAATCATTCCATAAATCCACGAGTACCATATTAGAAAAGCCGTTAAATGACCTTCTTAGGTTAGTTTAGGTAGAACTTTATTGATCCCTCAGGATCTTCTTCTGTCATGTGAATACAGTTAATGATTCATCGATCGTGTTACAATGTCATGAACTGAACCGACAACAACTGATCTCACGCCGAAACTTTCTCATCAAGATGCTCTTAGAACTGTGACTGACAGGTGCTGGTTTGATGTCAGCAGCTCTCAGGAAACATCTCAGCAACAGAGAAATGTTTGTTTCTCTTTAGACAGACCATCATGCACGACGGCACTCTTCGCATCAACAACCTCAGCAAATCCGACGAAGGCAGATACACGTGTGTGGCCAGGAATCAATTCGGGAAGTCAAGCAGCTCCGGGACGCTCGTGGTCAAAGGTTTAACTCCACCTTATTTCTGTCAACTTTTGTCGAAGGGACATAAAACACACTCAGTGGAGGATGAAATTGATTGTGAAATATACAAGCGCTCTACGTTCTGGCCTGTTTGACAGATGTTTGTGTCGTCCACGTCAGACGTGAGTTATGGTTCACATGGAGAACCACCGTGAGGGAGTTTTTCCATTTCAAACCTCTAATGTTATTGTTGCTCTAACATCATTACCTTTGATCAGGTATATTTATTCTCTGACTCACCAGAGCCTACGAAGATCCTGGTTCCCCCGCTGAGCCTGGACGCCAGTGTGGGCCAGAGCCTGGTGCTGCCCTGCCAGGTCTCCAGCGACTCTTCTCTGAGCCCCGACTTCAAGTGGTTCTTCAACGGCAAGAGTGTGGATTTCGGCAGACAAGAGAACTTTGAGATGATTGGAGGGGTACGTTTGAGAGTCTTAACTTAACTGGTCTGAACCAAAGGGAAGGACAGGTTGAGATTTATTCCTCATGATGTCATAAAAATGTTCTTCAAGACATTCACATATGATCTGCGAGATGATAATAAAAATGTCTCCCTTTTAATATAATCTTTTTACATACATAGCATGTTGTCACATGATGCAATATTAAAGTTAATCCAATTAACAAAACAACATGAGCAAAAACATCAAATGAAATGATGTTGTTGCTTAAGACCTTGGCTCCTGCAAAGGTTGAAATCATTTCATCTTCTTTCTCCATCAGTAAAAGTTATGTGTCCTTGTTATAGACATAAAACGTCAACTGCGGTTGTAAAACAACAGGACGTGCAATAAAAATAGGAAAAAGGTTTATGAGATTGTTTTATAAGAATCATCAAGACGAGGCAACATTTGACGTATTAAGGGCTGGGATTAGATTAATGGAGAGTAAATATGTCAAATATAGTTGCTGAAGTTGTTAAGTGTGTATTTTTATTTGTATTTGTATTTGTGAAAGAACCGTGACGGTATAGTAGTATTTGTATAGTACAATATGTGCTTGTTATACACAGTGTTTAGCAAATTAGATTTTTACTTGGAGAGTTGGAACTTGGCGACTCTAGGGTCGTGTTTTCTACAGAGACTGGGATGAGATTCTGGTCAGGGTTTGAGTCTCATCCAGCTTCAGAGTCTTTAAGCTTCTCCAGGTTGTCATTGTTTTAACAACCTTCACTGGAAATATTGTATTTATTAGAGACACATCTTTCTGGCCTGTGAATGTTTACCTGTATTTTACATTTTGTGTTTGTTTCTAAATGATTGAACGTCTCTTCTCTTAGCAAAAGGTTCTTACCTTGATTTTATTTGAATTCACGTCCTTATTATGTATCATTTTACTTTTAGCACTAATAAATATGTTAAGAACGTTTCGGTTTAATTTACAACAAGATAGTATATTTATATAATGTTGATATTCTACTTAACATTTTGTCCCACGTTACTTTAAAATATATATATATATATAGATATATTTTCTATTAAAAAATAACGTCAAAAGAGCCTTTTCAGCTCCTGATCAGGTTCTTATTCCAGATACCAAGTGATGAGGTTTGAAGGTGAATGTGATCAGTTTCTCCAACAAGCTTTGTTCACATGATGGAATCTCTGTGCTTCAGGTTGAGAGAAGATCTCTCGCCACCGACTGAGGAAGTCATTCTGTTTGTTTTGTTTCTTTTCAGGGCTTTGCCGGTGACCTGATGCTGAAGAATGTTCAACTGAAGCATTCTGGGAAATACGTGTGTATGGTGCACACGGAGGTGGACTCGGTGTCTGCGGCGGCGGATTTGATCGTCAGAGGTTTGTTGGTTTCGTCGTTCATGTTTTGAGAGTTTCTGTCAAGCGAGTCTTTAAAGTGATTCAAAGTTTCTTCTCTCCCTCATGACGACTCAGGGTTAGATCATGATTTCACCTCTGTTGGTGTCAGTGACCCTGGCACACTGGGATCTTCTGCTAAAAAAGACTTAAAATAAAAAGTTATTTAATTTTCTTCTGATCAATTCTTCTCATGTCGAGCTTCGATCCACGAGGAACGTTACAGTTCGAAGGTGTTAGATGTTGTTAAGAGTCTTTTTGGACGAAGATGAAGACGAAAACAACTGAGCTCCTGTCGCTACACTAAAATGAACAAACATTATAAAAAGAACAGACATTAGTCGACAGGATTGACAACTATCACTTCAGGGTTGTCTTTCATCTTGAAAACATTTTAATAGACAGTTTTTGACAAGTTTATCTGTTGTCATGTAAATCTTTACTATAAATATGTAAATCACATGTAAATGTTTATAAATATGTAAATCACATGTAAATCACATCAGATCTGAACGGTTTTAAAACCATCACGACTTCATATGTTTGTATCTCACATTTCTTGTGTTAAAAAAAGGAATCATTAACTTGGACACATTTTTATTGCTTTATTTCTTCGTATCATTCATGAACTCACAGGGACTTTATCTTTGGGGGGCGGAGTCTATCCCAGTGTCATCGGGCGAGAGGCAGGGGACACCCTGGACAGGAAGCCGGTCTGTCTCAGGACACACAAGGACACACAACATTCACACACACACTCATCCCTACAGACAAGTTGTCAATCAACCTCTGCATGTTCTTGGGCTGTGGGAGGAAACCGAGTGTCCGGAGTAAACCCTGCGACACGAACACACAAACTCACACAGAGAGTTGAACCAGCAACCAATGAAGCTGCTTCCAAAGAGAATCAAATACATGTCAATTTAAAGGTGGAACGACGTCCAGGAAACTCAATAATCCGAAGGACTCTGGACTTTGATGCGTGTGTTTCCTCTCGTGTGATCTGAACATCTGAGCTCATGGTTCTCTTTGAACTCCCTGCCTTGAAGGACCCCCCGGTGCGCCGGAGAGCCCGGTCGTGACCGGCATCAGTGACACGAGCGTGCAACTGTCCTGGGGGTCCGGAGCAGACCATCACAGCCCCGTCACGTCCTTCGTCCTTCAGGCTCGGACGCCCTTCTCTCTGGGATGGCAGTCGGTGAGAACCGGTGAGTCATCGACGCTCCATCGTATCAACGTGTTCTGATGCGTCGCGTCCTGCGGACGGAAAATGAAAGTCGAGGAGAAATAATGTGACATCGTTGGAAGGTTTGAAGCCAACAGTGAGTTTCTCTCACAACAGAGTTGAACTGTAAATAGTTTCTCAACGTTCAACTGGTTTCTGTCCACGAGGCTGAACTCAGAGCCACATGTGCAGCTTTTATTTAAGACTTTCATTAGAAACAATCCCACGAGACTCTGGCGTTTTGACTCAAACAGCAGCAGAAAGAAATGTTTCGTATCTCAAGGATTTACTAGAAATAAAGACAATATGTCGCACACTGTGTGTCGCAGACACACTTAGACAGTAAGAGTTGAACCAGAAGATTTCCTTCAGGAGCAGCAAAGACAATAAAATGGAATCTTTCCCTGGTTTGAGAAACACAATCGAGCGAGTGATCAGAGAGTTGTGTTGTTGCTGATCAGAGAGTTGTGTTGTTGCTGATCAGAGAGTTGTGTTGTTGCTGATCAGAGAGTTTTGTTGTTGCTGATCAGAGAGTTGTGTTGTTGCTGATCAGAGAGTTGTGTTGTTGCTGATCAGAGAGTTGTGTTGTTGCTGATCAGAGAGTTGTGTTGTTGCTGATCCGAGAGTTGTGTTGTTGCTGATCCGAGAGTTGTGTTGTTGCTGATCAGAGAGTTGTGTTGTTGCTGATCCGAGAGTTGTGTTGTTGCTGATTAGAGAGTTGTGTTGTTGCTGATCCGAGAGTTGTGTTGTTGCTGATCCGAGAGTTGTGTTGTTGCTGATCAGAGAGTTGTGTTGTTGCTGATCAGAGAGTTGTGTTCATGCTGATCAGAGAGTTGTGTTGTTGCTGATCAGAGAGTTGTGTTCATGCTGATCAGAGAGTTGTGTTGTTGCTGATCAGAGAGTTGTGTTGTTGCTGATCAGAGAGTTGTGTAGTTGCTGCTTTAATGACTTTAATTATTGCACAAGAGACACATAAAGTGAGTCAATATAACAAAGAAAATGAATATTCATTATCATCTGTTTATCGTTCACAAAACTGCTGTTTCACCAAAGTATTGTTGTTTCTTCAAATACCTCGAAAAATGTATTTCTGTCCATTTGATGTTGTTTTTCTCTTTGTTTTTGTTCAGTTTGATTTGTTTTGTCAAATGTCTGACTTTCAACAGTGTTTGAGTTTGAAATAAAAGTTGATATAAATGCTTGATATAAATCAAGATCTGAACAGGTTTAGTGACACGAAGTGACTGACGACGCGACTCACTTTCAATTCTTCAATCCTAGTTCCTGACTCTGTACCTGGACAGACGAGGCAGGCCTCAGTGACGCACCTGAGTCCGTGGATTCATTATCAGTTCAGGGTCGTGGCCGTCAACACGGTCGGTGTCGGAGAACCCAGCGCGCCGTCCGGCCCGATCCGAACCAGAGCAGCAGGTACTTTCCACTGCAGCTGACTTTGAGGAATGTCATTTAGTTTGGTGAGGAATTGTCACGAGTCACGAGGGTCAGTGTGAGAAGCGTTTCAACGAGGCTTTGATCTTCAGGTCAACAAACGTTTGTTTACACTTAAAATAAAATCACATTCTTTATGTTTTAGCATTAGCTGTTTTAGGATTAGCTGTTAGATTAGCTGTTAGCAACTAGTCAAGCTAAGTCATGAGTCACGTTTTTCTGACTTTACACAACATTAATAATCATTTCCAGTCACTCTTTATTATTTGTACTATTTATCATGAGCTAAACTTAACAGAAGAAGTTACAAAAAAGGGATTTAAGTTATTGTTGTTCAAAAGAATCTTCATTTAAAACCATATTATTATGGGATCAGTTCCTGGTTTAAACCTCATCGATAAACTGTAAACACGAGCGACTGGTTCGATAGAACAGTGTTGAGTGTCGACGTCTCTGAAGCTCCACAGGTGGCGCCGGCTCAGGTGGGCGGAGGAGGAGGAGCTCAAGGAGAACTGGTGATCATGTGGGAGGTGAGATCATGTGACTCTCTCTTCCTTCCACCATCTTAGACCTTCAAACACTGGTAACTGTTAAAACATTTTCTTCATGAAGATAACAAACTGCATCATGAGAGTAGACACAGAAACCAGCGCCCCCTGTGGTGCGGGTCTGCAACAACAAGCCCAGCTCTGTCCACAAACACAATAACTAGCTTGTGTTCAATGAAAGAAACAACACGGAAAAATGACTGAACAGTAAAAAAAAATTGATTTAGATCCTAAGTCGAGCTCCAGGACTCCACGAGCAGCCAATGCTTGACCAATCACAGCAGAGTGGGTGTGGTTATAGTTAATAACAGTGTTTTCAGTGGGCGGAGCTTAAGATCATTTTCTAATATTTCAATGAAAAGAGAATTTTGTACAAACACACACTGATGATACAATAGAGTCACACATCACAACAACACACTGATGATACAATAGAGTCACACATCACAACAACACACACACACACTGATGATACAATAGAGTCACACATCACAACAACACACACTGATGATACAATAAAATCACACATCACAACAACACACTGATGATACAATAGAGTCACACATCACAACAACACACACACACACTGATGATACAACAGAGTCACACATCACAACAACACACACACACACTGATGATACAATAGAGTCACACATCACAACAACACACACTGATGATACAATAAAATCACACATCACAACAACACACACTGATGATACAATAGAGTCACACATCACAACAACACACACACACTGATGATACAATAGAGTCACACATCACAACAACACACACTGATGATACAATAAAATCACACATCACAACAACACACACACACACTGATGATACAATAGAGTCACACATCACAACAACACACACACACACTGATGATACAATAGAGTCACACATCACAACAACACACACTGATGATACAATAAAATCACACATCACAACAACACACTGATGATACAATAGAGTCACACATCACAACAACACACACACACACTGATGATACAACAGAGTCACACATCACAACAACACACACACACACTGATGATACAATAGAGTCACACATCACAACAACACACACTGATGATACAATAAAATCACACATCACAACAACACACACTGATGATACAATAGAGTCACACATCACAACAACACACACACACTGATGATACAATAGAGTCACACATCACAGCAACACACACTGATGATACAATAAAATCACACATCACAACAACACACACTGATGATACAATAGAGTCACACATCACAACAACACACACACACTGATGATACAATAGAGTCACACATCACAACAACACACACTGATGATACAATAGAGTCACACATCACAACAACACACACACACTGATGATACAATAGAGTCACACATCACAACAACACACACTGATGATACAATAGAATCACACATTACAACAACACACACACACTGATGTTACAATAGAGTCACACATCACAACAACACACACACACTGATGATACAATAGAGTCACACATCACAACAACACACACTGATGATACAATAGAGTCACACATCACAACAACACACACTGATGATACAATAGAATCACACATCACAACAACACACACTGATGATACAATAGAATCACACATCACAACAACACACACACACACTGATGATACAACAGAGTCACACATCACAACAACACACACACTGATGATACAATAGAGTAAACATCACAACAACACACACACACACACTGATGATACAACAGAGTCACACATCACAACAACACACACTGATGATACAATAGAGTCACACATCACAACAACACACACACACTGATGACACAATAGAGTCACACATCACAACAACACACACTGATGATACAATAGAGTCACACATCACAACAACACACACACACGCTGATGATACAACAGAGTCACACATCACAACAACACACACACACTGATGATACAATAGAGTCACACATCACAACAACACACACACACTGATGATACAATAGAGTCACACATCACAACAACACACACACAATGATGATACAATAGAGTCACACATCACAACAACACACACTGATGATACAATAGAGTCACACATCACAACAACACACACACTGACGATACAATAGAGTCACACATCACAACAACACACACTGATGATACAATAGAGTCACACATCACAACAACACACACACACTGATGATACAATAGAGTCACACATCACAACAACACACACACACACTGATGATACAATAGAGTCACACATCACAACAACACACACACACACCGATGATACAATAGAGTCACACATCACAACAAAACACACACACTGATGATACAATAGAGTCACACATCACAACAACACACACTGATGATACAATAGAGTCACACATCACAACAACACACACACTGACGATACAATAGAGTCACACATCACAACAACACACACTGATGATACAATAGAGTCACACATCACAACAACACACACACACTGATGATACAATAGAGTCACACATCACAACAACACACACACACTGATACAATAGAGTCACACATCACAACAACACACACACACTGATGATACAATAGAGTCACACATCACAACAACACACACACTGATGATACAGTAGAGTCACACATCGCAACAACAAACACACACTGATGATACAATAGAGTCACACATCACAACACACACAAACATACACACTTAAACACACACAAACACACTTAGGTACATTTTTAAAAGTCTCATCTGATTGTAAAGACTCCCCTCAGTGTGTAGATCCACAGCCACACAGCAGCAACACAAGTGTGTGTAGCTCTAGATTTGAACGTAACAAAGCAGCAGCAGACGAGTCAGCATTAACAATCGCGGCTGTATTTATTGTTTACAAGCACCTAATTGAATTCTGCTGCTCCCTGCTCTGGATGAGCAACATTTATCATCCCCTTTTTCCTCAGCCGGTCCCGGAGGAGCTGCAGAGCGGAGACGAGTTTGGCTACGTCGTCGCTTTCCGCCCACATCACAGCAGCACCTGGAGCCAGACGGTGCTGGCGACACCTGATGCCTCCAGATACGTCTACAGGAACGACAGCGTCGCGCCGCTGACCCGCTTCCAGGTGAGGGTCGGGGTCTACAACAACATGGGGGAAGGACCCTTCAGTGCGACCGTCAGCGTTCTTTCAGCCGAACCAGGTTTGTGCTTCTCCTGGAGAACCTCTCGTCGTGCAAACCAAAGAAAAGTGTCGGCTCTTAATTGCAAAGATGTTTTATTCATGCCTTGTTCCTCTCAGAGCCCGTGGAGGCTCCGTCCAGAGTGCAGGCTCGTGCCGTGTCCTCCTCCGAGATCAAGGTGAAGTGGGAATCAATCCCCTCCGGATCCAGGAGCCAGAAGATTTCCGGATATGAGGTAAGAAGGAAGAGTCGACCGACAGTTCGTCTAGTTTGATTGACAGACCAACGAGATGCTCTTCATGTAAATTGAATCGTTGAAAAAAGTGAAAGCGCAGAATTATTTACACTTAATGTGAAGAGATGTGTGGCAGCAGCTGCACACGAGGCCGACAGATGCTTCAAGGAAATTACAAATCAAACATGCAAACATCGTTCGTCATATTCCTCATAAACTCTTGGTCTCCAGGGATCTTCTGTTGATCACGACTCTGTCCTCGTGGTTCACAGCCTCAGCCGGACCTGCTGGGAGCTGCTGGTGACAAAACTACAGTAGTTCACTTGTACTACACACTTCTACACAAACATAGAATCAAAATGACATCGAGAGTTTGAATGTGTTTCATTAACATGGTTGATATGATTTAAATGCAGCTCATACAATAGAAGAAGATAGAAGTAGATGCTGATGTTTGATAAAGCTTCACAAAACAGTGCCGTTCATTTAGGGATCACTAGGTGGCGCCACTTGGTATAAAAATGATGTGAGGATTCATCATAAATATTCAATAGATAATCGGGCAGAGAGTGACATCTAGTGGACTCTTCTGGACACTTCATGGGTTGTCATCAACACAATCTTAGACACTTATGTATCAATGTTGTAAATGTTCACAGCGTTATTGACCTTAATTCAGCATATTTAGACTTAAATGGTTTTATTATTATTATCGGATTTCTTCATGAAATAAACATTAGTTTAGAATCTTTCTTTCATTGGTGTTGGTTAAAGTATCTGAAGCTCGAATATTCTTCAACCGCCGCCACGACTTCATGGATGATTTAATATGTTTGTTTTTGAAATATGTTTCGATAAATATCACACTTGACATTCAAATACAATAAAACAATATTTTCTCGAAAAGAAAGATAATAATACACAGTAAAACATGTTTTAAAATGACTAGAGAGAAAAAGCACTTTAGATGAAGTGAGGTTTCCTCAGAGATGAACCTGCAACATCTCTGAAGATGAAGCTTCATGAACCCGAGAGTCTGCTCTATATTGCGTTGACCATGTGTTCTATACACATGTATTTAGACTGAGGGCGCCACCTAGTGACCTGTAAAAGCAGAGTCTCATGAAGCTTCATCAGCCGTCAGGAGACGTCACAGATGAAAGATGGAAGTTGATGATGGAGGGAACACAAAGACAAACATGTTGATAAATAAAATGAATTATTATGTTTTTACTATAAGTATTTAGATGAAGCATTTTTAAAAAGTATCAACGATTGTCTCAATTGACGCAGAACTGTAAGAATCTGAAGACGAACCTGTTTTCACATGAACTTGCAATGATTATTTGTTCTTACGGCGTGAAGCTCTCGTTTCTTCACAACAATAATGATCTCATTCTCAACCAAGATTTTTTTTAATTCACTTTAATGATCCATTATTTAGTATTGAGCCTAATTTTTTAATCATAGTTTATAACAAGACATTTCTCAAACTGAAAAATATTTCTGATCGACTCTTAAAGAAATTACAACCAAAACCATTTGTGGATTCCAACATTTCAGTGAGCCTCGGGTTCCTCACCTCGCCTCGGGCGCTGCTTCACGTTCTTCTCGTCGCCAGGTTCCTCCAGTGGAGCCGGAGGATGTGTCACGTTGCAGAGATAATGTTATGCCTTCATCATCCATGACAACATCCTCGGAGGCTGCACGAGTGTCAGCGAGTCTCACGTGTAGAGTTTAACCTTTTTCTAATCTTCAGAACTCTGTGACCTTCAACCACACGCCCCGGATTCTGACTGTAGAAGGAATAACTCACAGTGAAAACCTTCTCCACAATATGGACTTCCATGGAAGCGGGAGAAGCTTGAATAAGAGCAGAAGCTTGAATAAGAGCAGAAGCTTGAATAAGAGCAGAAGCTTGAATAAGAGCAGAAGCTTGAATAAGAGCAGAAGCTTGAATAACAGCACCTCTGTCGGTTGCTGGTAGACGACAGAGCAGCGACGGCGCTGGAAAAGGTTGCCGGGAGCCTTTGAGTTCCTCTAATTAGGGCGCTATAGAAAAACATGTCATTTTAAAGGTCTCGTGGAGCATTCCTTCAAAGTTCTAGAAAAAGCCTCAGTGCAACCTTTTTATCCATTCTCCCCCGAGTCCACTCTGCCTCTTTCTTTGCGCCAACAGAGAGAATAGCTTTTCCCCCGAGGGATGTCGTGGTGAATCCCACACATGAGTCGAAGTAGGACAGCGACTTGAGTCGGAGAAAAACATTTCATTCATAATATTTGGTCTAAAGTCTCTGTCAGGTGAAGCATGTGGAGTGTTTACTTCAGGGAATTTAGTTTCAGTAGAAAAGAAAATATCCTTTTGTTCTGCTGCTCATGAAAACACTTTGTTGCTTTATTTGTTTCCAGCATTTTACTGGATGAATTCAAAGCATTTCAAGTCTTTATAGTACAAGGTGTTTCCGTTGAGAATAAGGCAGCGTCTCTTTTTCTAAATCCTTTTCAAATACTCATCAAACACCTGATATATTGATATAAAATGTATTTTATGACTCTAAAATCAGTGTTTATATGTTTAAATAAGATCAACAAGACCCTCATTAGCACGGTGTTTATAAAAAGCTTCTTTTTAGCCTCAAATACTTTAAATATACTATATATACTTATACTCCTAAATTCTTGCTTCTCATATACTTAATTGTCATGTAAATAACAATGTGACAAAATCCACATTTTTATGTGACTCAGAAATCTAAACCGAAGATAAAAAAGTGCATTAAAGGTCTATTGTTACCAAGCTTTCTTCATCTTTTCCAGAAGGTTTCTACAAAACATGATTATGCCGATTATTTGTGCTTCTTGGTTTTCTTGGAAGGTTTGAGCGGAAATGTTGATCACAATAGTTTCTCTTGGTGAACATCTGAAGGAGAATTTGATGATAACTGTTGATGGATCCATAGCATGAAGTGTCTTACGGGGTTGATTCCAGCAGATGAATCTATTTGAGTGAGTCTGACGCGTCTGGTTCACGACAACGTTCCTCGCTGAGCTCTCAAGCTAAACATCCAACCTCGTGGAACAGAATGAATCGGGTCGATACGCTTCCTTCAAAGACCTGTTATTGGACAAGCTTTCCGAGAGCCGCGGCACTTTTGCTCCATCGTTTTTAATCCAAAATAACTTTTCATTGGATAATAAAGAAAATTCAAGACTCAGCTTTTTTGTTTCCCTCACATGCTTGACGATCCGTCATCGAGCGTCTGCGATATATAGATCCCAAACCACTTCAGCCCCAGAACGCCCCGGTCTTCACGCTTGTCTGCGTCGGCTGTGCTGCCGGAATTCTCTGTCAACTGGTTTCAAAAAGACGGCGAACATTTAATCAGACCTTTAGTTGTGAGACCAGCAGGATGAGCGCAGGAGTCATGCTGTGGTTTACCTTCAGGATTCACCAAAATACTTTTCTCAACGAGTTCACGGTTTACAGTTTAAACGGTTGTAAAGCTGCCAAACACAAACATTAAAATAGAAATGGGTAACGAATACAAAAAAGTACTTGCCAACTGTTCTGGTGTCAGATTAAACAATATTTTTTATAAAAAAGCTGAGTTGAAAAATGTAACAGTATTTTATCTGCAAATATAAACAGTCCTTTGGTTAGAAATAAGACCTTATTGTAACCAACATTTTTCACCACCTAAATATTTTACACATTTAAGGCCCACCTTGTTGCAAGAACTGATTTTCTTGTTGTAAAAATATAAAACTGAAGGACTTGATGATGAACTGTTTGTGAATTTGAGCCAAAGCTCAAATGCGACTGCTAGGAGGTCACGTCTTTTCATGTGTGCAGGAAATTAAACATTAAACATTCAGTCCTAGACAGACCCTAAAGTTATACGGTCAAGGCCCGGGATAATTATAATTAAGAATAATTATGTTCAACTCATCGTAATCAAACTAATAATAATTATGTTCAACTCATCGTAATTAAACTAATAATAATTATGTTCAACTCATCGTAATCAAACTAATAATAATTATGTTCAACTCATCGTAATCAAACTAATAATAATTATGTTCAACTCATCGTAATCAAACTAATAATAATTATGTTCAACTCATCGTAATTAAACTAATAATAATTATGGTCAACTCATCGTAATCAAACTAATAATAATTATGTTCAACTCATCGTAATTAAACTAATAATAATTATGGTCAACTCATCGTAATCAAACTAATAATAATTATGTTCAACTCATCTTAATTAAACTAATAATAATTATGTTCAACTCATCGTAATTAAACTAATAATAATTATGTTCAACTCATCGTAATCAAACTAATAATAATTATGTTCAACTCATCGTAATCAAACTAATAATAATTATGTTCAACTCATCGTAATCAAACTAATAATAATTATGTTCAACTCATCGTAATTAAACTAATAATAATTATGGTCAACTCATCGTAATCAAACTAATAATAATTATGTTCAACTCATCGTAATTAAACTAATAATAATTATGTTCAACTCATCGTAATCAAACTAATAATAATTATGTTCAACTCATCGTAATTAAACTAATAATAATTATGTTCAACTCATCGTAATCAAACTAATAATAAATATGTTCAACTCATCGTAATCAAACTAATAATAATTATGTTCAACTCATCGTAATCAAACTAATAATAAATATGTTCAACTCATCGTAATCAAACTAATAATAATTAAGTTCAACTCATCGTAATCAAACTAATAATAAATATGTTCAACTCATCGTAATCAAACTAATAATAATTATGTTCAACTCATCGTAATTAAACTAATAATAATTATGTTCAACTCATCGTAATCAAACTAATAATAATTATGTTCAACTCATCGTAATCAAACTAATAATAATTAAGTTCAACTCATCGTAATCAAACTAATAATAAATATGTTCAACTCATCGTAATCAAACTAATAATAATTATGTTCAACTCATCGTAATTAAACTAATAATAAATATGTTCAACTCATCGTAATCAAACTAATAATAATTATGTTCAACTCATCGTAATCAAACTAATAATAATTAAGTTCAACTCATCGTAATCAAACTAATAATAAATATGTTCAACTCATCGTAATCAAACTAATAATAATTATGTTCAACTCATCGTAATCAAACTAATAATAAATATGTTCAACTCATCGTAATCAAACTAATAATAATTATGTTCAACTCATCGTAATCAAACTAATAATAATTATGTTCAACTCATCGTAATCAAACTA
This sequence comes from Callionymus lyra, assembly GCF_982586985.1. Classification (NCBI taxonomy): domain Eukaryota; kingdom Metazoa; phylum Chordata; class Actinopteri; order Syngnathiformes; family Callionymidae; genus Callionymus; species Callionymus lyra. Next base: position 209,491 of record NC_141827.1, on the reverse strand, counting down.
ATAATAATTAAGTTCAACTCATCGTAATCAAACTAATAATAAATATGTTCAACTCATCGTAATTAAACTAATAATAATTATGTTCAACTCATCGTAATCAAACTAATAATAATTATGTTCAACTCATCGTAATCAAACTAATTATAATTATGTTCAACTCATCGTAATCAAACTAATAATAATTATGTTCAACTCATCGTAATCAAACTAATAATAATAATGTTCAACTCATTGTAATCAAACTAATAATAATTATGTTCAACTCATCGTAATTAAACTAATAATAATTATGTTCAACTCATCGTAATCAAACTAATAATAATTATGTTCAACTCATCGTAATAAAACTAATAATAATTATGTCTGACATGCTCTGGTTCCTTCGTAATTGAAGTGTCGTTAAAACAGTTATTTACTTCATCCAGTAAAACAATGATCCAAAAACGTAATGAAAACCAGTTAAAATCATGGACATTTAATATTATATTTACTTCTTCAAGAATTTTACATTCGTGTCATTTAGGTTCTTCAAAAAAAGTCACTTTCACTGTAAGCACTTTTGTTTTCACTGGCATCAGCTAAAATGAAAGCGTGTCATTCATTGATTGGTCACATCAATCTGGCTGAGGAACATCACACACTCTTTCATCTCCCACACGGTGTCAGAGGAACGAAGAGTTTCCCAGCCGGAGATGTTTTCATTTGCAAACCCTGAGAGGACGCGTGACGTTAACGCTCTCGGCTCCGATGTTCAGGTCAGCGATGATCTGCTCGGACAGACTCACTCTTGATGCTGATGACGCCAGTGTTTCAGCTCATCATCTCTGAAGCCTACTATCCTAATGTGATTTTCAAACGTTCAAAACATGGAGTCCATTCCGTCGCTCCAACACGCCGTCACTTCCTGTTCTCGGGTCTTAATGCTTCGCTTCGCGGAGAAAGATGGTCAATCAAGAGAGTGTCACGGGTCGTTTATTCGCCGCTTCAAGTCAAACAAAATACAAGCTTTACGATCGATCGGACGCACTTTCTCCCAGCAACTGTACAGGTCAATAGTCTCGGGAGAAAAGGTCTCGATCTGTAGAAACATCGCTATATTTAAGGCAAATTTCCGGGCCGGAAGGTTTTTTCAAGTTCCCTGTGTCCCGATCCCCCGTAGAGAGACATCCTGATTTGTTTCCTTTTCTAATCATTCAAATGTTCTTGTGTGGGGGTTTCCGTCTCCTAGTCCCCCCCTCACGGATGTGTCCCGCTTTGTAATTCTAATTCTGTTCCAAGCTTGTCTTGCAACAGTGTAAATCAGTCTGGAGTGGAATGTTGATTGTGAATGTGTATTCAAACGTTTGAGCTCTTAGATGAAGCGAGTAATTTATACTTTATATTTTGATAATGTTCTAGCATTAATTTAAGTATGGGGTATACGTATAGTGTATAATCATTTAAATCTAAAAATTTCTAAATACATCGAGAATGTTGGCTTCATGCAGATCTATCAGCTTCTCTTGTGCCTGTTTCAACAGTAAAGTGAGTCAAACAAAGGCTATGAAAAGAAGGTTGACGGCGTGGCTGGTGGTCCATCCTGACTCTCTTTCTTTCCTGTAGATTCTCTTCTGGGAAGATGGTTCTGAGACGAGCGAGGCGGGAAGCGTGAGGGTTACAGAAACCATGGCGAGGCTCTCGGACTTAAAGGCCGGCACAGTCTATCTGATCTCAGTCAGAGCCCAGAACAGCGCCGGCTCTGGACCCTGCAGCCCTGCTTTTAATATCACCACCAAGAAACCTCGTGAGTTGAACTGAAGAGTTTACGTTATCGTTGCATCATCTGCTGCTGACACTGCAGTCAGTACTTTAGAATAATGGTGTGTTTCTCATTTAGTCGTGTGTGTGTCGCACTGAAGCAACATTCAGTGTATTTTCTACCATATTTATTTCTGAACATCGATCACACCGAGTTCTTAAAGTAGTATCGAGTTCTAACGTCAACGGGTCACTTTGTAATTTACTCACATGTATGTAGCAAAAGTACTTATGAGCCGTTTTAGCTCATTGATGTGTAGGTTTCTGGAAGATGTTTGTGCATGTTTTGTGTTTTTACATATTCTACAGAGTCGCTGGTTTAATCTCACACCTGCTGAGTCGGCAGAATTACGCATCACATGGTTTCCTTTCATGAAATGAAAGTTCTATTAGCATGTTAGCACTGAAGAAATAAACATGTTGACATTGAAGCAAAACGTCCTGAGCGACAGTTATTGTTCCTGTTGATGGTCACTGATCAGAAGTGCTTCAGGAAACACAACCTGACTTTCTTTAGTAAGAACAGTGGAAGGTCTAGAATGAGACCAAATAAAACCCAATATTTCTTCTTCTGCAGCTCCCAGTCGCCCTCCAGGGAACGTTGAGTGGAGCCTGAGAAACTCCAAGATCTCTCTCAACTGGGAACAAGTCAAGGCGGAGGAAAACGAGTCTGAGGTGACGGGATACAAGGTGAGTTTGTCAGCGTTACGGCAGGAAACCCCAGGAACGATGGAGCTAGAACTGTTGAAATATGGATCCTCACTGTCCAACCTTTGGGAATTAAAAAGGTGTGTTCAGGTGATGAAATGAACAGTGGTTTTACCTCCACATGCTCAATGAATCATGGATGAATCTCTTTTAGCAAACTTGTGCAGGCAAAAGACTCTTTGATTACGACCACCTACAGACGTACAGAAGCGAAGACCTGCTGGTTTCACTTCTTTTCTTGTTCAATCAACGCAACTGTGTGATGGAAAGGTGCGGTGGGTGGTTCGCTCTTAAAAGTTTCTGAGATTATATTAATTACTGAGTCACATCACAGGTGAAAAACACATTTAGAAATGACAGGAGAACTTCTACATTAAGTGACTGAATTCCTCCGCGGTAACTAGCAAGTTAATGTTAGCTGGTTAGCTTAACTGAGACAAGGGATTCAATGATGATGTCACAGGGAAGTTGGAGCTCATTTGAGCAACTCTGAGTCCGAGGAAGTAAACTACTAATCCACAACTAGTCAACTAGCCAAACAACCACCAGTTCATCTCTGGATTGTTTCTGTAGGTTAGTGGACAGGAAAAAGGAAAAATCTATGAAAACTTCCTCAATAAATGTGCATGAAGACCATTAAAAGTTCACAAAGTTCAACGTTTATTATTTCCTGAAAACCTCCTTGATCTTTAATCTTTAATTGAAATAATCTGAAGTAGATTCATGACGTACCTGAAAGCATTGTTGTGTTAAAAAGATTCTACACTTTGTGTTGTTTTTTTTGCTAGAATTGTTACAACGAACATGTGACGTGTAGATTTAAAAGATTATCTAGTTTTTTATTTTCATTCTGTTAGAAGTTGCTTATTTTGACTTTAATCCAGAGTATGAAGGAATCACTATAAGGTTCTCAAACATTTAATAATATGCGTTCACTTCTTCTTCCTCATTGTTAAAAACATTGTAATCACATGATATCTTCAAACAGCTCAATAATAGCAACTTTGTGTTGAAAGTGTTGTAGTAGCAGTAATATAAGTGTAATATGTAATACATATCATATCAGAGGAACCACCAGCTTTCTACGACTGAATGATGAAGAAAAACCTTCTGCTCATTTGGATGAAAAATGTAAATCAAACCATTAAATGCATTCAGGAATCTTTGATGTTTTATTTTGAAGTGACTAAGCTCCCTCATGTCGAGTCACAGGCAGCGATTCGACTCCATGCGACTCGTTCTCACTTCATCATCTCATCTCTTGCAGGGATGCAAAGCAAAATATGAACTAATGTTCTCAGCCGCTGCCGCTTTGGGGTTTTAGGGCTTTTTTTGTTCCAAAAGTAGAATAAGGTCATCGTCTGTGGAAGCTTTGATTTCATCTGTCACCGCTGAAAGAATCAGGTGCTTCTGTCGCTCCTGCAGGTCTTGTTCCACCAGAACTGGACCGGACGCACCACTGTCCTGGAGACCAATAAGACCAGAGCCGAGCTGAGAGTCCCCAGCGGAGAAGACTTCGTCATCGAGATCAAAGCTCGGACCGAGGGGGGCGACGGCACCAGCAGTGGACCCATCCACATCCCCAAGATGTCCAGTATGTTTAGAATTCTCTCCATCATTCCAGCCACTCAAGTAGAAATTCAAGTGCAGCAGTGGGACGAGGGAACCCTTTGAAAATAATCCCACGTTTATATCGCCTTCCGAGCCTCAACGGACGGAGAGCTCAGAAGAAGATGAAACCATAGGTTAGTTTAGGTAGAACTTTATTGATCCTCAGCAGGTCTCCTTCGGGAAATTGTTTTTTTCCAATTAGACACAGCAATACAGCAATTATTCATAAAAATAAATAAAAATAAAATAAGAACAAGAACAAAAAGAAATAAAGAGAAAGAACAAGATGATACAATCTAAGTCTAAAGATAAAGATAAAGAACATAGATCAAAGAAAAACAACAAAGTCAAGGATACAAAGACTAACATAGTACAGAACATGATACTTTTAACCATCTGCACATTCACAGCAGAAGTTTGATTATTTATGCTGGAAAATGAGTCAGTGATACTTTATGAATGTTAAATGTTATTGACGGATTATAGACGATACATGTAATACTCATCACTTCCTGTTTCTGCAGCACTGATTTAAAATAATCTACTTGAAACACTCACATGTGTTGGACAAATCACTTCATTTCAAGTTTGTTGCGTCCAACAAAAACCCCTCAGTCAATTCATGACGGCACCAAGAATCAATTCAATCAGCAACAACTTCTGATCGTCTTCCTTCTGTTCACAGGTTTGAACTCGGCAGGAAATGTGTCTCCAGTGAAGATTTGGCTCTTCCTTGTGAGTTTGTGCCTGACTTAGTCAACGGAACACCAGGCGGGTCGGGTTGATTTAAATACATAGAGCTAAACTATAGAAACATAGAAAGTACAACATAATGATGCATTAATTTGTGTTTGGATGAAATTGTTTTGAAGCAAAAATGACTTTATTTATTATGCAACAAAAGTGTTCAGATGATGTCTTCGTGTGAGTTAAGCTGGTTTGCGTTTTTTTTCTCGCGCTCATAAGTACAATAGTTCTGATCCAAGAGTACGAGGACGTTTGTTCACGTTGCTACTGACTCACCATTAGCTCTTGAGAGGTTTCTAAACTGATTCTAGTCCCTTCAGAGCCACACATCAACCAGGGATGCACCGGAATTGAATTTCTTCAATTTCTTCACTGAATATTGGGTAACGAAAGGCTGGAAAGAGAAAAGGGACAGAAATATCACATTATGCAAATGTTATTACTATTTTACCAATGTTTATTCATGTATCAAAGTGCTCCGTCTCTACCTCCAGAAGACGACAAGAAATGGGACCTTGTTGTAACAAATGCATCCCAGGATCTCTTTAGTTAGTCTTCATTAAGAGCCAGTGTTCTGTGCTTCATCAAGGCCATTGAGTCAGTGCTGTTGTGTCAGTTTTTCTAAATCTGCAGTCGCTCTTCGCAAACACTGACCATGAACTTTGCTTTGTCAACATAACATCATGTTCAGGTGTTACAGTTTTGTTTGTATTTTGATGCATCTCTACGAGCAACGCTACAAAGATGAACAAAAAGTTAATAGAGGAAAAAGTCAAAGGTCATTGTAAATTTGTAATAATGCAGTAATGATATTATTTTAGAACCAACATGTTTTGAGGTCTTATTTTATTTTTTAGTTTTGAGTGTTTTCTCGATGAATCCCCTTTAAATTCCGAAGTGTCTTCATGACGTGAATGTTTCGTCAACAGTTGTTGCTTTGATGGCATGAAAGTATTTTCTTCTAGTTTGCAGAAGGACTGGTTTCACCTGCAGCCTGATTACCTTCATGCTTGAGTACGAATGTTTCGAGCCGCCATGAATGAACCAGTGCAGGATCATTGTTAACTTTTTACAGTTTTGCCTCTCGATGGTTTCATTGACTGTAAAAGCAGATTATGATCTAAAGAATGTTCTTCAACTTCTATCTGGTGTGTTTGTTACAAAGTTAAAATTGAAAACACAAAGAAAACTGTTAACAGGGAATTCAAAGTCTTGTCTCAACGTTTCTGAATATATAGCATTTTTTAATCTAGTGTGAGAGAAATCTATCCTGCACATGTATCTACAAATCTATGAAACAAAACAACTAAATGATAAATTAGTTCTGCAAGAAGGGCCTTTCAGAAACATTCTTTTCTGTTTATATATTTTAACAAATTCCTTTTTTATTATCAACACATAACCAGTAGTTATGCACTTGTTTGGAACATCTAAGTTGTTTCTTATAGATTTAATTCTATTGTTCTACCTAATGAAGATTACATTTAAAATATATATCACGTAGAATAATTACACATCTGATCAGAATATTGAAATCGATGTGACAATAAGTGTGACTGACCCTTTATCTCTTTATCCGTCTCATCTTTTGATTTTGAAAAGAAAGAAAATCTTTATTTGTATTTAAAAATAAATAAAGTTGAATATAACAATTGAACTTAATCAACAAACGATTGTATTTACAGTTGTTGCTGATACTTAAAAGCCTTAACATGTTTCTGTCATAACAGAATATTTGTTGTTTGGTCATTTATTTTCTTTGCCTTCTTGTTGAAACAAATCTTTGCCATTCTGTCACTTTAGGAGCTGGACTCGTTATTTTAGTCTCTTTATTTCTAGCTTTTCTCACAGTTTCTGGGTGATTCTGCGTCTTCACTCTGTAACTCTGACGTAGTAAAGTAATACCTTGATATTGCTGGAATGAATGATCTCTGTGAGATTTCAATAAACAGATTCACATTGAAACTTTAACAATTGTGTTTGTTCTTTGACTTTTCCTTGTGTTTGTGGAGAGTCTGTGTTTGACTTTAAATTGAAGCTGTTTTTGTAAACGTGTTCTGTCGTTCGGTCGAGGACAGTTTAAAGGATCTTTTCTTTAAACTTTTGCTGCAGAATGTTGCCAACTGGAGATTTCCCAGCATGCAACACAATTGCACGGCAGAACAGATGGTGAGGTCTCCAGGTTTTCACACCTAAACTCTTTGAGTGTTTACAAGCAAAATTAAAAACTTGAAAGTTGTCCAAACGACTTCTTTATTGGACAAATTCATCTTCCATGAAGCTTTGAACAAACATGAAACATTTATAAGAACAATAGGACCAGCAGAGAGTGAGCGGCTCCTGCAGCAGGAACTGTAAGATCGAGACTAAGATGTTTTTTAAAATACATCATTGAAAGTGAAAGTTCTCTCTGGACGAAAGAGTTGTTCAGCCAATCCAACAGGAAGAAGCTGAATGTTAACCTAACACATAAGTATTCACGAATCAACTTCAGTGATGAATTGTTTGTATTTCTTTGTTTTGTCAATAAAATCAGCGTCCCTGATGCACATCGATTTTCACATCCACACAAGCAACATTCTGAGCTACATTCAGTCATAGACGGTATGAATAAGAAGCTTATCCAGGTGAGTTGCAATATTCTTAAACGCATGTTGATGAATTTAGACCAAATATTTGACTATAGTTACAACTGGTTAGCAGTGTTTAGAGTTAAAATACTTGAACAGGATTAGATCAACTTTAGCAAAAGAGAGTTGGTGTCAACACAAACAAAACAGTGACTCAAACGATAACAAGGTAAACACTAAGAGGACAAATTGAATCAGAGGTTTTCACTCTAAAGCAGGGTTTCAAACCTTAAAAGGTCTGAGATGATGAAGATCCTGGATCAAAAAACACATATTTGAACCAATCAGGCGACAGAAGAGAGTAATCAGTTGAAATGTCAGTCAAGTGCTGATTGTTTAAGCTGACGCCTGATTGGTTAACTCGAGTCATGTGCTTGACTAGTTTAAGCAAAAATGTTCACCTTCATACCTTTTCTGGACGGGTCTGACGCTATACTTTAAAAGCTCCTTTTTAATCTCCTCAAAATCTCTACCGTAGCAAAATATGTCAAATAAGTTCCTGGCGTCTGCGTTTCTTATGCTTTCAAGGAACGGCTTGTCAGAACCGGTGAATCATCCCTGGAAGCTGATTGGTTCTTTCACATTAAGCAGCGTCTAATATGACACCTGATGTTAATTGCGACCTGCGTCGACACAACTGTCATCTCAGCCGGCGCCGAACATCAGCTCACGTCTCCTGAAGTCACTGTGACTTTGTGAAAACGCTGCACAATCTCCTCTGACTTTAAGCCGCCTGTTCTAATCGTGCAAAATTTTCTCTTAAGTTTGTAAAGCGATTGGAAGAAGTCGAGCTTGACTCACAGCGTGCGGCTAATCCTTTATTCATGAAAAGCTTCGGATAATTGCACCATTGAGGCGCGTCTTCGCCGCCTTTGGCGAGCGTGTTGTCATGTGACACCTCGTGGCAGGTTTCTCTAAACAAAGTGGTGCTGATGTTAGCAAGAAGGTTGCAGGTTTGCTTCCAGTTAGAGGTTGAATGAGGGCGTCCCAGATGGTTTAGGCAAGATGCTGAGGAACACATTCAAAGGCTTCTTTAGTCCAACACCACCAGTTCTGAGGCAGTAGATGATCTCTCTGCTACAACAGCAATGGAAGAAGTTTACTACATTTATAGATGAATTAACTGACTCTTAGTCACTGACACTAACCCAAATATGTAGACGTCCACCTTCACATGAGGATCTAGTTTATGAGTCAAAAAACAAATGTATCTAAATAAGTTGCGCCTTCTCTTTTGAAGAAAATGAACTCTATAAATGCAGCATGAATTAAACTCTTCTTTGTTTGGACCTTCTTTGTCCTCCAAAAACATACTGTCCAGGATCATGTTTCTTCTAAGTCCTCAATGAGGGAGTCATCCAGCAGGAAGCAGAGGATTCACCATCAGAACGATAGAATCTCCTCCGTGAAGCAACTTTCAAGGATGCCACATAATTGAAAAGAGAAAATCTTGCAGGTTGTCTCCGCGTACATTAAAGGAGCTTCTTTTCTAAGAGAATCCACCTCTAAATCCGACAGCGACGTGTCGTCAGGTGCGACTGAAATAGAAACGATTCGGAGACGAGGGAGACGTCTTCATCGTGGCCTATTTCACACCTTGAGTGAGGATGTGAGACCTGCTGATGATGAATAATGCACGGCTGTGTGTCGGGAATTCATCCTCCACACACCCATCATCCTCCCTGATTCATCCAAACAATGTTTGGGAATAATGTCTCGACCTGTCAGCGTTAAAACAGCTACAGCTTCCTCCTCTTATCTGTTACATCCTGTCACGTGACCTTTGCCTCGACAGCTCAGTAATCTGTGTCGGCCATTTATCTCGTGAATCCCTGGAGAGACTTCATGTTGATCACGTGATTTACTGATCAGCCAAACATAATATGAACATCATTCGACGCCAGAACAATAGTAAGAGAATACATATTGTCTGGATATAAGATGGAGTTTATAAGTAAGTAAGTAATTTATATTTATAAAGAGCTTTTCCAGACCAGGGTCACAAAGCGCTTAAACATTCAAAACAGTATTCAATAAAATATATATTCTTTAAAGATCAAGATAATAGCGAGAACAACACAGAGACAAACACAGGAGACTCAGAAAATCAATGAAAAGCACAAATAAAAATGTATTAAGATGTTTCTTGATATCCTTTTCTTAGGTTAACATCAATGCAAGGTAAGTAAAGTAAGTAAGTAATTATTATTAGGAAAGATATTTCTCAGACCAGGGTCACAAAGGGCTTACACAAAAAACACTACAGTGTTCTTCATGAAAACTTTCATGTCATTTTGCTGTTGGGTTGTTATAATTTATTTAGTTGTTTTTTGGTTTGCACTGATGATGTGTTGATGAAGCTTCATGAAACAGTGTTTTGTTCCAACCGATCAAGAATGCCCAGTTTAACCAATGAGGTTTTAGCTGAAACAAGCAACACCAGACTGACAATCAACTGATTACACTCCTAAGACACCTGATTGGTGAAGTTGTGTCCTCTTGATTGGTTGAAACAAAAAGCTGCAGCCACTGCGGCTCTTTGAGGAACGGGTTGGCCACCCCTGCACTAGATGGTAGTGATGTGTTGATGAAGCTTCATGAAACAGTGTCATTATCTTCAGATTCCAATAGATGGTTGTGATGTGTTGATGAAGCTTCATGAAACAGTGTCATTATCTTCAGAGTCCACTAGATGGTAGTGATGTGTTGATGAAGCTTCATGAAACAGTGTCATTATCTTCAGAGTCCACTAGATGGTAGTGATGTGTTGATGAAGCTTCATGAAACAGTGTCATTATCTTCAGAGTCCACTAGATGGTAGTGATGTTGATGAAGCTTCATGAAACAGTGTCATTGTCTTCAGAGTCCCCTAGATGGTAGTGATGTGTCCATGAAGCTTCATGAAACAGTGCCATTATCTTCAGAGTCCAGTAGATGGTAGTGATGTGTTGATGAAACTTCATGAAACAGTGTCATTGTCTTCAGAGTCCACTAGATGGTAGTGATGTTGATGACGCTTCATGAAACAGTGTCATTGTCTTCAGAGTCCACTAGATGGTAGTGATGTGTTGATGAAGCTTCATGAAACAGTGTCATTATCTTCAGAGTCCACTAGATGGTAGTGATGTGTTGATGAAGCTTCATGAAACAGTGTCATTATCTTCAGAGTCCACTAGATGGTAGTGATGTGCTGATGAAGCTTCATGAAACACTACTCTATTTAAAAGTTTCACACACCAGGTGCTATGTTTTTCCTCCATTATGGCATGAAATGATCGTCTTCCTCGCGTCTCTTCCTCTCACATTCATTTCCTCTGCTGCGTTAGCTGAGCACAGTAATGACATAAACGCTGATAAGAAACTGCAAAGCAAATTAACTTCACCGGCAGGAGCGTAAAGTGACAAGATAAGCCGAGAGTGAAGAAGCTGACTGAGAAGGATATGGAATACACAGCATTTGATGTGATCAAACTTCACTGATAAACACGCTGTTTACAACCTCCTCCGTCAAAAAAAGAAAACATGACCTTAATCAAGTCGTCTGCGTCTTATTTTAATTACAGCTGTGAAAATGTTTCTGAGGCAAACTCTTGTGTGGAAATAAAGTCGTCATTATCTCGGCTCTTTAAAAAGACCACCTTGCTTTTCATTTGTGATCATAGAAATGTAAACACGTTGAAATGGAATTCTTGTCGTGTGTAGAGGTGTCGTGTCCACCAGGGGGCTCCCAGATATTAACGCTATTAATATACTTTTACTCTAAAATAAAATGTAACTGTGAGTTAAGAGTATTTAAAGCTCATGGGGCCACAAATGATTTGGTTGATGAACAGATTCAAAGTTAAACATATATAAGATCACAGACATGTTAACAAGCTTCCAATTAAAAGATTGAATCGGTCACTTTTGTTTTTGTAGTACAACTTTTTGACGTGTTTTTCAAAACAACAATTGTACACTTAGTAGTGCCAGTCAAAGCTACAGTGTGTGTCAGTTGTTAATGAAACAGTCGTGCAGTGTGTAAACGTAACTTGACGAATATGCTCTGATCATCCCTTCATCAGCACCAAGAAGAAGAAGATTAACCCGACTCGCCTTCAGGAACAGATTGAAAAGGAAAATTGATTTCAAAATCATTCCAATCAAAGCCGGAGCGTATCTTGTGACAGAACCTTTCATGTCTGAATCACGCTCACCTCAGTTTGTCGTCCATCTCTTCTTCTGCAGGTTCTTCTGCAGGTTCTTCTGCAGTTTGACCAGCACAGTTGAGGGTCTCTTGGTTCCAGCACTTGGTCAACGACACTGAAGAAGGCTGAAGAGAAACATGTGTTTCTGCTAACAAGGCTGCTTCCTGGAGCTTCTGTGTGTTTGGACAGAGCACACAATTCAAACTTCAAACTGAAATACAAGCCAAGGTCACGTGAGTTTGTCGTTTCTGCAAAGACTCAACAGGAATCACTGACCAAGTGCTGTGTTCAAAGTGGAATTATTGCTCATAGATCTTGTTCTGCTTTGTTGCTGTTCAAGGGATTATCGACACGAGTTCATGCTGTTACATCTGTGGTCGTGAGGGTCGACTCAGAGGGAAGCAGATGATGCAACATATTTGTAGAGTCGGCGACACCATCACCTGTAACAAGATGTGAGGTTTCATAAAATACTGCTTCAACATAACAGATTATAGATCAAATATGAAACCTTTCCCTCTGATGTGAAACTTGTTTTTCTTTAAATAACAAATACAAATTCCAGGGACTCTGAAAGTCGTTTGTTGTTTTTTCGGCTTTTAAGCAGCAGCACATTTTTAGATTTTTGTTGAAGAATGAAATAAAAAACACACACAAATTATCTATATCATTTTTAAGCAAAGTTAACAAGTAATCACGATTAAAAGGGCATTAATAATAATTTATAGCAACACAGTTCCTGGTACACAGTTGGATGAAAAAATATACAAAGTCCACACAAACATTTTTCTGTTGTCTTTCCAGTGGTAGAAGAAAAGGAAAGTTATTTTTTTTTAAAAAGATCTAAATGATGTAAACCGTCAGAATTTACAGTAGTTGGAGATGATAAAAATAGTGTTGGTGTCACAGCACTTGTATGTTTGTCTTCTCCATCATCTCAGCATCACTTGGATCTGCTAGTGTCGGAGGAAGAACCTCCTGACGTGATGCTTCCTTCACCGTCAGCACCAGACACTCCTGTGGGCTCAGTTTATAAAAGGCACCAGGATAGTGATCAAGGACACGGACCGTTGGATTCATCTCAGTCTTTGCGGCTGATTGAAGATGGAAATGTGTCCTGCACAAGTCTTTGACGGCGTCTCCCAAGAGTGGCTGCTCAGCGGTCAGGAGAGGCTGTGGCTGGACTTGATGATGATAGATGATGCCAACGCTGGCGCCGCCTGGACCACGTGAACAAACGTGACATTGAGGGATTGCTTGATGGAGAGCTTTCATTTGATCAAATTCTCCTGGATTACTACCTTCATCTCTCTCGTGATGAAAACTCACATGATTTTCTTCATGACCGAACATCACATGGAACTGCTTCAGCGACGTCTGGATTACAAAACTATTGAAAAGTACAGTTTCTTGACATAAGTTGCTCCAATATAAACATGTGTGTATTTGTAGTTACACAATAATTCCCCCCAAAAATACACAAACTGCTCCTCTTGAGATGTGGTTCATACATCCAACGTCTTCACGGAACCGTGACTGGACTGTGTTACCGCCGGCTAAAGGGGGGGCAGCCATCTGTGAGCGGTAAATGCCACCGAGACGACACTGAGAAAATACATATTTCATTGAGGATAAACACTGAATTCCCCACTGACGCGTCACGAACCAAAACATGAATTTGTGGAAGTAGACGCAGATTTTTCGCTATTATTATAAATTGACAAGTGACAGAAAGTTGATTAATTTGTATTTATTTAATAATAATAATAATAATCTCTATTTATATAGCGCCTTTCTAGACCAGGGTCACAAAGCGCTTGGACAGCCATTCACACATACTGATGGGAGTAGGCTGCACCACATGGCGCTGAATCTGCCCTCAGGAGCAATCAGGGTGAAGTGTCTTCAGGGACACAACGACACAACTTGTCTGGAGCTGGGATTGAACCTGCAACCTTTTGGACTGCAGGCAACCACTCTACCATCTGAGCTATGACGCCCTAAAACATTAATTATTTCTAAAGAGTTGAATAAGAAATAATATTTTATTCATTTCATTCTACACATTAAAATCAACATGTGTCTTGTACTGGAATTGTATTTTTTGTGTACTTGCTGTGGGAAATCATCTTCAGCTGCCAGTACCCCCCAACCTTTGGATGAAAAAAACTAATTAAAAGGTAAAGTCTATAAAAATAAATCTCACCTAAACGCTGAATTTTCTGGAGCTGGTTTCTGTGCAACAAGATGTTCCATATATTGTATCTGTTAGAGAACTTTTTTACATTTTCTCTACTTTGCTTCTCGCCAACAACCATTGGAGCCTCATTCCCATCAGTGGAATCCACTAAATTCTTTATCATTGAACTGTTTGTACATTTGAAACATGAACAAACAGAAGCAAAATCATTTGTAATAATACTCTTAGGTGGAGCAAAAGAAAAGACAACAAAGCGTCTGTCGGAAGCTTCAATAATTTGCAGCCGCAGATCCAATCAGACGCCCCCTGCTGTGAAGCTAATTAGTTCTCACAGTTAAAGCAGCTGCAGAATTCTTCAAAGAACAATCGTCAAAGAACTTGTGCCAGGAGTGATGATGATGAAGAAAAATATAAACAATTACTGCAATATGACGTTGTTTATCAGCACTTTCTTCTGGACATTTTTCTCCCGAGTCAGCCTGTGTTAAGTCTCACCTGGATTCCCTTAACCTTGAGATGTGCAGCTACTGTTGGCCTGAGGCAAGTGTTGACGAGTCTTCAGCGATTGATCCTGTCCACCTACTGCGTGGCTCTGAGGACTGTTTCAACATAAGAGTGTGTGTTTATTGTTCGCTCTTTACACATTGTGAGCTGCTTTACATACACGGCTCTCCCTGAGTTTCATCAGTTTCTACTTGAAACTAAATGTTCTCAATTCAGGCTTTTTCCCCCCAAAGGTGCTCAAGAAGACGTTATTTAACAATGAGAAGTTACGATGTTATGAATATATTTTATTCACAAAAAAAAACAAAACAGTAACAATCATGTTTTAAATAGTTTTTTTCAGCAACAAGATATAAAGAGTTCGTGTTTCACTCTTTTTAACTAGTTTACAGATCAATTTACCGTAAACTTGACTGAAAATGTTGTTTTGTTATAGAAACTGTGAAGGATATTTGTGACGTACATTAAAACGGGAATGTTTTGTCATTAATAATAATAATCTCTATTTATATAGAGTCTTTCTAGACCAGGGTCACAAAGCGCTTTGACAGTCATTCACACACACTGATGGGAGTAGGCTGCACACGCGCCAAGTCTGCCATCAGGAGCAATCAGGGACACAACGACACAAGCTTGTCTGGAGCTGGGATTGAACCTGCAACCTCTTGGACTGCAGGCAACCACTCTTTCTCTTTATTTCTTCTGAAGCTCTTTTTATGAATGAATGATTGAATGAATTGTTTATTTCGGGCCTGACGGTTTGGATCATCAACATCACATTTCATCCCGAATGGTTGGATCTACAGGACTCTGAGATGGTCACTTCTCTCACAGTCTATTAGACCCAGTTTATCTTGACTTTCATGAAACACAAGATGTAACATCCTGCTACATACAAACTGTCTCAGGTTTCTCAGGCTCAACTCGTTGTTTAGTTACAGAATGTTATTTATTATTCTCTCATCGTCTCAACACCATGTCTGACCTTTATCATCATCATGGATCATTCAGTCAATGGTTGAATTTTTTTTAACTTTTTCTGTGTGCTGAACGTTTGACATCATTTTCTAGTACACATTGTTACACACCTGTGACCGATAGGATTTTAAAGTTAACTCTTTTGTCTGACATTCATATTTCCTCTAAGATTCTGTTTATTTTCTCATGAAGATCTCATGCTTTGTAAAGTCTCATACTTGATGGTATTGTAGAAGGACAGGGCCACTTCTCCTCCATCTTGGTTTTTCCTGTCAACATATACAAGGTTATATCCATCCAGGAAAATCCATCCATGTTTCTGACAACGCAATATCACTGAAGGGTTTTTGTGCTGGAGTTATGTTCTTAAGCCATACCTTAGTCGTTGTATTTGCACAAATCTTCCTCATTTCTGATCTGGATTATTTTAACTTCTTCTGCTGTTGCTCCATTCGTTTTGATGTAGATCCTGGAGTTTGTCGTCCAGGTGTGTTGTATCTTGCCGACCTTCTTCAGTTGGTAAGCTTACCTTTGGTTCTTGGTCAGGTTCTCATTGATATAAACATCAGATCCTGTGAACCTTCAGGCCCTGTTTAGGCAGTGCAGAAGTGTATGTTCTGTGGGTGAATCTCAGCACCACAGCTCGGGTACCAGACTTTTTATGGATAAGAGGAAACACACTTCAACTTTGTTGAAATCCAAATCGATGTCTTTGCCATTCAGGAACTCGTTCACCTGCATCTTCACAGAAATGATCTCAGACTCATCAGGCTCTGGCGGCTGCAGCTCTCGCATCACTTGGAGGCCGGATTTTTAGTCCAATCACAATTACTTTGTTGATTTTTCTCTGTTGGTCCAACTCCTCGACTCTGTTCCCCAAAGTTTTTATGAGCAGATCTTTCTTTTCGTTGTCTTCCTGGAGCTGTTTGATTTCAACCATCGCCTTTTGAAGAGACTCTTTCAATTCTTTGAGATGGTGTTTCATCGTCATCAGGGTTTCCTTCAATATTCCCCATTTTGATCTCCTCGTGTATTTGGTTGGATTTAGATTTAACCATTTTTTCTCCCGCGTGATCACTCCAGTCTCAGATTAGCTGCAGAAAACACAATCTTCACAGACGACCTTTTATGTCTCTATGATATATTTATGATATACTGTATACGTTTGAGAATAAGTGCTTTTAGGATGGAATTCTTAAGTTTTGGTAAAAGTGTTTTCAACTGTTTTAGGTTCCAATTACTTTCTATTCAAACCTCCAGCTCATGTAGAGTTCCGAGTCTTAGAATCAAATCCTCTAAATACAAACCTCGGTCGGAACTTGAGTCTTATTTGCAAGTGAGAGGAAGAAGGAGATTGAAATGCACAATTTAATCAGAGCAGAATCATAGTCAGGTCTATTTATCAGTTGTTTGAGGTGAAGAAAGTGATTCGAGATGCACAGAGTCTTCATCAGTCTTTATGGTCTGTCAATGCTTACAGTGTCGGCTGATCCCAGTATGAGAATGAACTTGTTCTTGTCTTGTTCTTCTGTGAGAGAACATTGTTCAAGCTTTGACTAAAAGGCAACAATTTATTCAATAAATGTAGTATTTATTCAAATACATTTTTTTTACCAACATTTAAAGAAAATTCATTTAAATTGTAAACTTTATCTGTTTAACCTGCAAAAAAGAATAATTAACAATATACTATAAACAAAGTTACAATTTGTGAGGAACATAAACGATCCTGAAAGTGTCGATATCTCTAAACATCAACTAATGATCAACTCTGGTGTCGTGTCGTAAACGTGAAGTCAAGTCTGTTCTTTGAGTCTAAGTCAGTTTCCTAACCTGACATATATATTATTGTTAATGGTTTTAATGTATACAAATACATGAAGGCAGACAAAGTGGTTCTAAATATTCAACAAGGGGACAAAAGTCATGTGAAGGTTTGTGCATCTGAATCAAATGAAATGTTTTGTTTCCGATGCTTTCATGTGGTCATGAGCTCCTCTCGTCTCTAAAGAACAGCAAATTCAACTTTTGGTTTGGGTTTTAAACTGGACCTGCTCCTGTTCTTTGTCGTGATACTTCTTTGTATAATCAAGTTAATAAGGTGTTGAATCTTGTCACTTTTCCTCCAAACATCCAAACACATCCACAGAAGAGAAAATATTGTTAGCAGATGCTGCTTGACAAGCGTCAAGTCAGCGCACATGTTGATATACAGCTATGTTCAGAATAATATCATCTCAACATGACTAACAAGATAAATCACTGTTTTTGGTATAAAACATAATAATAAATGTGCCAGCAGGTGTAGTAAAGTCAGAAGAACCAACAGACCCAACTTTAATGATATGAATACTCCTGGGTCTGTGTAAGTGACTCATTAAGTAAAAGGGGCGTGTTCAAAAAACATCAGTGTGGAGTTCAATGAGTGACATCATTAATTATGTGAAAGAAACAGGTTTCAATCAGGTGTTATTTAAGGATGAAGCACATGTGTTATTCTCTGTGAAAACTGTTGAAAGATGTTCGTGACAAACATTGTTCAGAAGAAATGCTTTGATTAAAAGTTGATTGGAGGGAAAACGTATAAAAAAGTGCAGGAAATGATGGACTGCTCAGCTAAAATGATCCAAAGCTTTAAAATGGAAACACAAACCAGAGAGACGTGGAAGAAAACGTAAGACTACCATTGGAATGGACCGAAGGAGAGTCAGAATGGCAAAGACTAAGTCAAGGGTCTGCTCCAGGAGATCAGGTCTGAAGGTACCTGTGAGTGACCATTAGAAGATCTTATGAGCGAGGCTGAGTTTTTAAGGGAACTAAGAACATGATCAACCATTTAAGGAGATGAGCTGAGAGTCTTTAGATCCTCCAGGTCTGGTCGAGGACATTGTAAATCTTCACATCAAAACTCTTGTCACATTCCCTATAGATTTAAAAGCCGTGTGTCTTCATTGCTGTACTTTGGTGAAAGAACGAGCGAGAATCCTTCATCAGGCCCGAGTGTCTGAGGAGGTGAAGGTCTGGCCACAGAAGCAGATCCATCAGGGGAATGTGACAGAGACTCTCAGAGAAAAGGAAGTTATTTAGGAAGTTGATGATGACAGTAACTCAGAGGATGAAGAGAAAACATCAGTAACAGAAGCGTGGGTGTCATTCACGGCCGGTTTCAGCGCCGTGAGGGTCTTACTATCGTCCTAATGGGACATCGTTCACTGATTCCACTCCTCGTTCCTGTTGTTTTTTTTATTCTGCCAAACATTCCATGGCCTCGGTCCAAATGCCCTGCCGAGCCATGGTTGCACCATATCAAAGGACCTCCGTGGCAGGATGGAGGAGATGCAGAGAGTGACTTATAGATCCGTCCTCTGAGGGCCTGTGGAAGTGAGATGATGATCTTCAAAAGGTCCGCCATCTGCCCGGCACTTCCTCGCACAAACCCCAAAGCTTCCAGACTCCGAGCACAGACTTTGTCTGATCACATTTTGAACGATGCAGGTTTTCCAAACAACTGGTGAACGCCAGGAATCACCATGTTGCATTTGTTCTACTAAATTAAAAGTTACAAATCCTCGCGACAGTATAATGGAGCTCCAGGGACTTGTGTAAGCTCCGGGTTTTTCCTTTTTGTTCCACGACCATAACGGATGTTTCTAGGATTAGTCTAAAAATACATCTCTTGTGGATACTTTTTTTTCTTGTCAGGAAGTTACACGATTAACATGTTGATCTAACATGATCTTTTAAATGATGTCTATGTTGACGGCGCTGTAGAAATCATACTTTAGTGTCATTTCCTGTTTCTTTACCTGTTTTCTAGCATAAAACAATTAAATACATATAAGTAATGTATAACAGTCTGTCAAACGTCATCAATTATTACACATACTTATGAGAGACTTTATTACTAAATACTAAAAAAAGGGGTTTTCCAATTTTCAGATAAGTGACAAATTTCATTCTTTGAATCAATCCAGTCAGTCAAGTCTGCCCTTCTTTGGTTTCTTATATACGTTAACTATTAATCTATCCAATGGTTTACTTAGTTTACTTACTCGCTGCAGTCTTTGTTTTTTCCTTTTTAATGTCATAACTTTCACTCCTGCTCCTCCTCACTCTCATCTGAGTCTTTGCTGCTTCACTTTCTACCTCACTTTGTTCAATTGTTGTCTTTTTCATGTTTCCTTCATCTCAGCCACTCCCCCTGTCTCACCTCCCTGTTTAACTTTTCCACTTTCATCCATCTTACCTTCACCTGTCAAGATCTTTTGTAATCTTCAATTAATCGTTCACTTCTTTGTCATCCATAATCTGGATTAAGGTGAAAAGTATGTCGTACCAACCTGTGGTTCTGTGCAATAAATCATTTTCTACACGATTCAATTCAAATTCTTGTGACTGAACAAAACAATTTCATTCGATGGGTTTTCTAAAATCAATTCATCACAATCCAATGAGTTTTCCAGCGAGAGGTCAGTTGAACGCTGGCCATTGTCCAAATCTCCCGTTTCTATAAACTCAAGCTCAGCTGGCTTTAAAACGCTGACCCTGAATCGCTTCCTCGGGCCACGTTTTGTTGTGTCGACATTAAACCCTTTTCAACGCAGCAGGATTCACCGTGAGGTCAGGTGGTCCTTTAATGGAGCAGAGGAAGGATCAGAAAACAGTTCTTCAGCCACTGACTCTCATCTTAACAATATGAAATACGCATGAAAATACACAATCTATCTGACGAGATCAATGGTTATTGAAGGAGATCTTCTTCCTGCTTCAGCGAGTTCCTGCTAATGTTTTCATCAGATTCAATGCGTCGTGTCAAGTCTGCTCTCTCAGTCGAGGAAGAATGTTGGTTCCAGTCAACATGACAATGATTTTGGCGAAAGTTCGACGACAACAGAGTCATTTGTCGAGTGGAGAAGAAAAGACTGAGAAGATAAATATCTAGAGTTTTCATCAATGCTGTCAGCGAAGACAAGGAAGTTTCAACTTGTTAGTATAGTTGATGTATTGCAAAACTTTAAGTTTTGATTTATATCAGAGAATCACAAGCTTTTATTGCCAGTCTTGTAAACAACAGGAATCTTTGTGGTATTAAAATGATGTATTATATACACACAAAATAAGCAATAGAAAAACACAACCAAGGCCTAAATATAAACATATTTGTCATTCATAGCATTTAGCGACATCAAGTTACCTTTATCTGATACTTTTACCTTTATTAGTTTTGTTTTAATCAAGTATGTGAAGGTCAAAGACAAATAATGTGTTGACGTATCTTAAGAAGCAGTGTTTTATTATATAGGTCAGTTGGTTTTTGTTATCATTGGAAAACTATTAATCAAAAAGAAACTTTTATATATTGAATCAATGGGATATTATTACACATTTAGTACTTTTTAATTTGTAGCATTTAAAACATGATGATTGTTATTTGTTTATGTCAAAACATCAGCATGTAAATAATATACAAATAACATACATGGATCTCCTCCACGTCGCCTGCTGACTTGAAAATAAAACGTACGATTAAAATGTCATTTCTTAAGAAGATGTCAATGTCACGTGTGTGTTCTTGAACAATGAGTAAGTTTCTATATTCACATCATAGAAGTATCCACGTGTACTTCATTTTGCTGTAAAACAATCCCTTGTTCGATCCAAACACAAGAGCAAGGAAGAGACGCAGCTTTCCTCGCCTAATCTGTGTTTCAAATTAGTCTTAACCTTTTTTCTCAAACTGTCACTTGTAAAGCTGCAGATGTTCTGGTCTTAGAACCTCTGCTCTGTGTAACAACTCTGACTCGTCCCTGCTTTACTCAAACATCACGACTCGACAGCGTTTTCTTAACATTAACACCTTGTCGACTCAAACTGCTGAGGCATGTGTTTCTTTGCTTTGGATTCCTAAAGTGAGGCAGGTTTTCCTCTCCAGCTTCTGAGGATCACTAATAGCTGCGTCTCTGGTGGCTACATGTGAGGCCAGTGTGGATGATGGAGCAGGTCAGAGGTTTATACATAAGATTGACAGCAGCACCTCGATGAACCTTCAACGTTTTAGGAGTAGAAACATTGTTTCTGAAGGAGGCTCGAGAAGTCTGAGGCCCTGAGGCGCAGTGGACCGACCATCTCCTCACTTGATATAAATATGAAAAAGGTTGTCAGAAGAGAAAATTCTCAATGACTTGATGTTCTGTCGAAAGGTCAAAGGTGACGCAGAGAGGGATGTACGTCCTCCAGCAGTGAAACATTTGCAGCATTATTTTACTTATTCTCAGTTTTTCTCTTGTAACAAGAACATATGGAAGATGGTTCTGGACATAATACATATTTCTTGAGTTTAGACAATGATTGTTCTTGAAAAAAAATAAGCACAACTTTTTATTCAAACAAAGAAAAAGACACATTTGTATTGTCAAATAAATGAAACGAACAACAATCATTTGGACAGAATGAGACTCTTCATTGAAAATATCATTCAGACTCAAACTGCCTGTAAATATAATGGTTTTCTGGCCTCAACGTCTAAAGCACTGTTGGATCCTTGTGCGATTGACTGTGAGGTTGTTCTCGCGGAGCTTCAGGTGTGAGTCCAAGAAATGAAAAGAAAAAAGACAAAGACATGACATGAAACACACACTGACAAATACATGGTAATGATTCATTTCCAATCCAATAATCCTCAAGCCTCATGGACGTGCATTTCTAACATGGTTCAAACTTTTTAACTTCTTTAAACTGTTTCTAACATTAAGAACAAGGACGTTCAGGAATTCTGTCAGAGCCGAGATGTTAACATTTAAGTGAGACTTCGGGAGACAATGCGACCGAACATCTGACTGAGCACTAGAAGAACAACTCGTGAAGAGAGACCTACAAGCTGCCGAAACCAAAGGTCAAACTAGTCCTTATTTCCAAACGTTCTTTGATCGAATGTCTATTTGAGTTCATGAATTTTCTGAGGACGTTTGGTCTGGATCCTGATCCACGTTATTTCCCTGCCGTCTGCTGAAGGAAAACATGACATCCTAATGTGGAAGTACGTCTCAAGTGCATCCTCTTTGGAATTTCAGCCTGAAGGGCAATTGAAAGCTTGAAAATGGATCCGCAACCCTTTGGTTATTTACTTGATTGACACACAAGTGTGACTCGCAAAGTGTATTCTTTCAACAAAAATGAAATTTCATCCATGTTGAGAAAAATGGTTTCGGGGGACAAAAGTGGCGGAAGAAAGCACTTCTGTAAAAGTGTCAATAGCGTACACAAGCGCTCGGCACCGGAGAGTAATATCATAGCTACAGGAAAAGAACTTAAATGGATAGTTATTGAGTAGCTGTCACTTGCTTCTGTTCTTTCTGGAAGTATAAGGTTGAAACCTAATGGGATAAGCAGAGGTCCACAGTCCCTAAAGGGGTATTGAAATTTGTTTGACACTAGAATGGGTTTTAAAATAATCCTAAACCTAATATTAACAATCCGCTGTCAGGACGGAAGATGAAGTGAAGGTGTGGCATCTTTCTTCATCCATCGCTTTTCTGCCGTTACAGTCAAGAGCCCTCGACAAACAAAGCAAACAAGGGAAGACAAAACCTTCCTGTGACCTTGCAAGAAACTGATGAAGCGTACATATCTGACTGGCTTTTACTCAGCAGTGAGAGCAGGAGGAGGACGTGGACCTGTTGTTACTCACACTGACCTTGAACCTTGAACCTGCTGCTGTGTTTGTGCTGCGTCTTCAACCGAGATTCTTAATGTTCTTCTGTTGTTGAACCAACCGTTGTCTTGAGCTGTAAATGAGCTCATTGTTTTTATTCGTCATGGTTTCCATGGAAAAAAAAAGTTTAATAACAAAAAACATTTCCATACACATCAAACAGGTAGTAACTGAGAGGAGAATCAAAATAGTAATATCAGTAATAAAACTGTGTTAGAGAACAATCGGCTCAAATAGTGGCTCAGGGAAACAAAAACTAATGACAAGTAAACTCACAACGTTCACAAACAGAAGAAGGTGATCGCATGACACACACTGAAGCAGCATTGTGTAAAATGTTTAAATAATGTAAATAAGTAACACAACTGTAAGTATTATAGATATAAATCTGTGAATAAATTATAAATAAAGTAATAAGAATGTTCAGTGAAATGGAAAAGGGGAAATAAGAATTTGTCTCTGATCCTTTTCAATCTAAATAAGAATGATTGAATGTATGGACATTTTGAGTAAACTCAAGTAGAGTTGACAATTGCTTGTTTACAGTTTTTTAGTGGATTAAATTATTGGACACAGATGAAAATTATTTGGTTGTTCTTAAAAATATTGGGTGACTGTAGTTGAACATCTGAAGTGTAATGTTGTTTAAAAAATAACTGATGCAAAGGACAAGAAGAGACTGAAAAGAATAAAACAATCAAAGCCACAGTAATTGTGTGCAAAGATTTTCCTCTTTGGGCTCATTGACGTCATTTCTATTTGAGAACAATATCAGGAAGTAACAAACAACAACTTCCTGTGCTTCTGTCGGTTCTATGTCATTTGGTGCTCCGCCCTCGAACTGCTTCGCTACTGGTTTACCCTCAAGGCCCTGCCTCGTCTGAGAAAGCTTAGAACTCGCAACCCAGCTGGGAGCACTGTGGTTCCTGGAACTGACACACTTGGTGGTCTGGAGCCCGGGGGATATCCCTTGGACCCCTGCTGCTCTATGTCAGGCAGGGGGACTCTGACGGCTCCCCCTGTGCTAGGTCTGCCTCTCAAAGGGTGGCTCTTGCACGAGATGAGCTGAGCGGGAACCTGGACCCGGACGTTCTCCTCATGCTGGAGAATTCTCGTGCCCCGTCTACACGTAGGCTTTATGCCTCCAAATGGGTGATGTTCTCACGCTGGTGTGCAGAAAGGTCCCTGGACCCCAGTTTCTGTCTGGTCTCTGCTGTCCTGTCGTTTGACTTCAGCTCATAACAACCCCCTGGTGGTGGAGTTCTTACAGAGGCCCTTAACGCTTCAACCTCCTGTGAGGCCTTCCAGCCCTCGGCTAGTGCTGGACTCTCTCACAGGACCGACCTTTGAGCCTCTTGACCAAGTCCCACTGGATATGCAACGACTCGCACGCTACGGGCGTTTCATCCGCAGCCCCACTTGCACCCCGGTCAGGTATGTCTTCACCTGTTGTGTCCAGTGAGGGCTGTGGCCTGTTACTTGCGGCGGGTGGCTGTTTTGAGGTGCTCTGATGCCCTGTTCATCTGCCACAGTAGATGTCGGCTAGGTAAGGCGGTCTCCCCTCAGAGATCAGCCATTATCCTGGCCTACCAGGCATTGACATCTGCTCAGCCGCTTCTTGGACATCCACCCCAACCTTCGCTAGAGCCTATCTCCACAACGTAGTGACAGAATCAGTAGGTTTTGAGCGCTGAAACCTGAAGTTATGAAACCAATAACTCAGGGGTTGTATCAGGTCCAATATTTAATGTACAACAAAAACACAAACTCATCTTAAACTTGCTGTTGAATAAAAAAACATGTGGACAGAAAAAAACTTACCACGGGATCAACACAATACTATTATACCTGTTGAATTAAGTTTTAGGTTCATAAAACAAATATAATAATTAATATATTGATAGATAAAATTTTCTAAAAGAAAACTGTCAACAAAGACAGGCTTCATGAATACACGGGTTGACATGTTTATAAGAAACAATAAACCTTCATCATATTATTTTTAAACAAGAAACAAAAAATACTCAAGGAAGTGAATGTCAACAACATCTAACCTTTATTGTGTATTCATCATAAATCAAATGTCCTGCTTATTTGTTCTCTCTTGTGCTACAGTCCAGCGTCATTATTTCTAAATCACTCGCGGCAAATGAAAAGACAGAGAAATTCCAAAGGTCGGGACCTTGAATCCTCAGGTTTGTTTGGTGGCTTCATCTGGAGAGGAAGCATCTGTGAAGCCTCCTTCGAAAACTCTCTACCTGAGGTTTCAATTATTCCCCGGGAAGACTGTGCACCTCGTCTTATGTTGCTCTTCACCACTGACAGGCACCGGCTCATTGCTAGTCAGACAGTCTATTGTCAAAGATATCATTTTGAATCCTCTTCTGAGTCCTGACAAGTCCTCCATGATAGATTGGATCCAGCGAGCTGCTGGAGGACAATCAGGTGCTGTCACCTGAGGCCAGTCTCCAGCATCTGCCCACGTGTCTGTGACGTCTGCGACCTGTTCTGCTGATGTCTTGTTAACATGACGACAGCTTGACAGTGTTGCCCAGCAGCTCCAGATTAGACCTCTTTTCAAAACCAGACCATTCTTACGCTGTGTTGTTGGAAATAAAAACATGTGAGTAAACATGTTTAAAAGAGTTGACAATTGCTTGTTTACAGGTGCAACATGTGTGAACACTTGTAAGTGTTTGTAAATTCATATTTACTCTCAGGAAGTGATTTTCTGATGAAGCTTCCGTTTCCTTGTTTTTATTAAGGTTGAGTTAGAGAAGCGTCCGTTTCCAAATGAAGATTTAATACCTGTTCAAAGCCATAGATCACACGGACAGTGACATCTAGTGGCCCTTGAAAACAAGCAATGTTTCATGAAGCTTCATCAGACCATCACGACTCACAGGAAGTAATAATCCTTCAGGATCATGCCCGTTTTAAGTGTGACAAGCCTGAAAATTTGAAAAAGGAAAAAAAAGGTCGGTCCAACATTAGACTGTCTACAGTGCAGATAAGGTTGGGGATCCATTTTGTAGACGACTGACCTCTCAGTGAATGATTTAGTGGGGAGGTGAAAGGTCAACTTCATCAGGTCGAGAACAAATGGGTAAATAACACCCCCATTAAAAAATCAAGTATTTCCAATTTTGATAGGAATTTAAGCCATATACATCAACAACTAATTTGAGGAATTTCAACTCCTTTTTTTTCAGCAAGAGGGCTGAAGACCCCCATGAAAATTAAAATCAGTCCAATTTAGACTAAATTTAAACTTTTTTTGTTTTTAGATATATTAAATAAAAAAGCAATTTCCAGAAGGCAGCTGATATGGGACAGACTAGACATGTAACGTTGCCCCAGAGGTCATTGAAGATGCTCTCTTCCTATGTTCAACCAACTTCCCTTAAATCAGTTACAGAGACTATTGAAAACTTTGAGTTCAGTGACCTCCTGATGGAACAGGAGGGAGCCAAGGCAGCCATACCTCCCATGCCTTCAGTAGTTCAAGCTCCCTTTTAGCCTGCAAGAGAAGTGCTAGAAGAAATGCTACCAAGTCTCATTTCCTCCTTTTGATGTTTTTGTCGTCGATTTCATCTCCCAACAAGCTAAAAACAGAAACAATCCTAGCTTCAACTTTAACAGTCAAGCCGACATCCAAAAAACAGGCACGAGCTTCAAAACATACAGTCAGAAATAAATCTCAGTCCACAAGACGGATGTCTCTGCTACAGAACAAACTGCGGAAACTGAAAATCTGGATTGACAGTGCCCCATCCACAAAAAGACCCCCCTACTAGCAGAGAGGAGAGCATTCCTAAAGGAGAACAGGATCTGCTACAAATGTTGCACATCTAGCAAGCACATGGCTAAGGAATGCATTTATAAAGCTACGTGCACGGAGTGTAGAAGTGAGACATATTTCTGCCCGTCATCCTGCACCGACCGGAGGTCGAAGACACGCCACGCCTTTCAGAGCATGGGGGGAGGCCAGCCCTTACGCCATCTGCAGAAGTCATCACCAAATCAAGCTCTAAAATCTGGTTCATAAAGCTCTATCCCGTCAATCATTGCGAGACAGGGGATCATACCAAATCGAATCTATGGAAGTCCGACTTACTCTACCAAGTCTCGTAGAATGCAACGACTTCCCTAACAACATAATAGAAATTCCAACCCCCAGCGCAGTGTACAACCACTCTCACCTGAAATGTGTGGCTCATCTCGTCCAGTAGCAGTAACACACATCGAACAAATGTTCCACTGTTTCCTTGTCAGGGAAAAATAACGCAACTTCATGAGGTTTCTATGGTTCAAAGACAACGACCCATCCAAAGACGTCATCGGATATCATGTCGGTCCATGTCTTCGGTAACAGTCCCTCCCCCGCAGTGGCTGTCTACTGTTTCCGGAAGAGTGTGGAGGAAGGAGATCCTGACGTCAAGCAGTCCGTCAACCGGGAGTTCTACGTCGACGGCGGCTTAAAGTTGTTCCCTACAGTGGGAACAACAGTAGACTTGCTCAAGAGAACGCAAGACACACTTTCAGACTCAAACTTGTGACTCCACAAAATTGCGTTGAACAAAAGAAAAGAAATGGAGGTATTCCCATCCCAAGACCATGCTAGCGCAGTCTGGGCCTCAACTGGGACCTAATGAGCAACACCTTCACCTTCAAGATAGGTGATAAGGAGAAACCTTTCACTCGTCAAGAAGTTCTATCATCTGTGAACAGTCTTGGGTTCATTTCCCCAGTTACCATCCAAGGTAAGGTTAAAGAGAATCTCCCCAAAGACAGCCCTCTCAAAGCTCTTGATCCATTCATTGACGCCAATGGCCTTCTGAGAAATGGAGGTCGTGTCAAAGAAGCAGAACTCCAGCAAGAGGAGAAAACCCCTCTAATCATCCCTGGCAAGCATCATGTGGCAACATTTTTGATTCAACACTATCAGGAGAGAACTAAGCATCAGGGACGACTGTTCACAGAGAGTGCCGTACGAGCTGCTGGATTCTGTATTGTTGGCAGTTAAAGGCAAATGAGCAGTCTTCCATCAGACCATCTCTCTACAGAACACCTGTTCACGAACGTCAACCTGGATGCATTTGGTCAATGTACAGTGTCTGCACTTTGTACAAGGGTCTCGCTCAGAGTAAAGGGTGGGCAATGTTACTTACCTGCATGAGTGTAAGAGCCATCCACATTGAAGTGATCGAATCGCACGACACCTACAGCTTCATCAACTCCCTCAGTCGTTTCCTCGCAACCAGGGGCCCGGTGAGGCTCAACCATTCCAATCGAGGAACCAACTTTGTCAGTGCGTGTAAAGAGCTGAAGATCCCCTCGAACATAGACAACGCTTCAGTTGAGAAGTTCCTTTCGGACCAAGGATGTACATGAAAGTTCAATGTTCCTCACGCCTCTCACATGGGCAGTTCATGGGAGAGGATGATTAGAGTAGCACGAAAGATCCTAGACTCCATGTTCCTCCAGCTGGGGACTACAAAACTGACTCAAAAAGCACTCACCACTTAGCGCAAGACCTCTCATTCCATTGTCTACCGACCCCGATGATCCCTTCATTCTTACACCTGCAGCCCTCCTGACTCAGAAGATCAATCTTCCTTCAGCCCCTGTTGGATCTCCACTAATCCCAATGACTGGAGCATGTAGCCTAAAACTGCTGGGATAGATGGAGGAAGCAATACAATCACTTCAGCCAGGAAGGAAGTGGCAGGCTCCCACCCCAGGGAGCGTCGTCATTCTCAGAGACGACCAGCTTAAAAGGAGTGAGTGACCGATAAGAAACTTTTATATGGTGGCATTTCATAAAGCAGACGGAGACTATCCTATCACAAGTATCTTTGTAATGTTAAGAGTTGATTTAATTATTTTTCCCTGATATCATTTTATTATTAGAAAGCTGTTTGTATATCCTAAGTTTTATTTCATTGCAATATTCCATTTTCATATTTCAGCTTGTGTAGATTGTGTATGTATATATATATATATATATATATATATATATATATATATATTCACGTAAAATAATAATACGTTTGGGAATTTCAGTCCGTTTTTCCAAGGTCAGGCGAAACTTTGTGGTGATGTTCCTCTCAGTGCAGAGGTCGACTCGGTGGATCTACTTCCATGATGTTCACAATTTGTCCAAGTAAACAAAGTTAACCTCTGAATTCAAGTCATCTGTTACAACTGTCTTCTAGTCCAGTGGATCTCGATATCAAACCCTTCAGGTCACTGAACCAGCAACTGGCTGCTCCCTGACCATGTGTCTGTGTAAAACACAGTTATTTTGACCAGTCAATCCAGTCTACTTTTTTTTATTATTGTTTTATGAAGTTAGACTCAAGTGTTGAGACGACTTCTAGATTTTTATTTCCATCGACTTTAAAGTTTGAGGCGGTTCTTTGGCCAGAAAAAGAAGGCGAAATGCGTGTTTTACTTACTGGAATATTGACTTTAAAAATGTGCGCTCTTTGTTTGCTCCTCCAGCAACAACACTTTCAAACATGAGCACGTCTTACATGTCCTAAAAAAGGAGCTCGGTACAAAGGATCCATTAGCAAGTCTTGTGTATTCTAGCCTCAGCGTGACCCCGGATCTGCATGCACTCAGCACTATCTCATCGCTCGGAGGAGAAGAAGCTGCACAATGACAAAGTCAGGGAAAACATGCCGAGCTCAAGCTGATGCTTTGAAGATGCTCGGCCAACAACAAAGTGTTTTACAGATACACAAACCCAGCCTTTCTTATTATTATTCACAGTTCTCAGCAACGTGTCAGATCTGTACCAAGAATTTGTGACTGGAACTTGTGCTTCAGGAACTCAAGGGGAACATTTCTGGAGGGTTTGTATATTTGATTGCTGATGTTGACCAAGTCTAACCTGGAGGCTCATGAAAGTTATATTAGCTGTAAAGTGTTGCCTGGTGCGTCGCTGAGCGTCTATGAATTATGCAGCTAAAGAGGTGATTCTAATATTTGCCCCAGTTTCTTCAACCGGCGCCGGTTTTTGAGCTGCACATGTTTTTTTGCAGAAAATATATTCAGATCGAGTGATGCCATTACACTGGGTTCTCGTAAGTTCTGTGAACAGATGTTTAAAGTGTTTTAATGACAACCAAAACAATTCCTCATTAAAGTTCAATCAAGTGTGTATGTTGTGATGTGTGACTCTTTTTTATCATCAGTGTGTGTGTGTTTATTATCAAACGATCCTAAGCTCCGCCCACTGAAAATACTTTTTTTCTGGAGATGAAATCTAGATGACCAAAACCACACCCACTTTGCTGTGATTAGTCAAGCTAAGCCAAAGAAGAAAAACCTTCTTTATTAATCATTAGCTGATCTTTACAGTGGATCATATATTCTTAGTCATTTTGCAGGTTCTTTTTATAGTGATGGAGCTAAGAAATATCAAGTCATGGAAAACAAATTCTTAAACCATCGTAGAAGTAATTTAAAACTTTCTTGTCGTTATCAACTTGATCTGACTGGTTAACCATTACTTACTTACAATAATATCTATTCTATGCCTGATGCATGAAGAGCATAATTTACTGTATTTTATTCTTCCTCTCCAAGAAGCAGTTAGTCCCTCATCATGACCATGTTTTGAACGTATGACTTTATATATATTGAGCTGTAATCTGTAATCTTTCTTTCTCCTCACATCCGTCTCTCCTCCGTTGCACAGTTGAGTGTGAACGTCTGCTCAGATCATCGTCTGTCAATAGTTTTTACATCCTTTATTGCATTTTTAATCTCCCTGCTAAGAAAGTGATGTATCGATCGTCTCGTCATGTTGCCATCTTTGTACGAAGCTCTCATCTCTCTGCGGCTCCTTTAAACCCTTCAGATCCGTCAATACCATCCATTCATTCCACCTGGAGGGAGACACAACTGAGGAATTCTTCAAGTCAACTCGGTTCAGTCGGTGTGATCTCAGCAGGACAGATATGATCAGTGGAGAGAACAGAAAGAAGCCGTTCACGACCTCACACTTTGAGAGGCTGAAGGAGTCACTTACGAGATATTCACTAAGAAATCATCAATTCTACAGAAGTTGATCAAACCTTGGACTTGTCCGGGAGTCGGTGCTTTATTTAAAACCTGATGGGTTTTACACTCACCAGTCATACACCGGAATAATAAACAGTGGTTTTTCACGTGACGCACAACAATGTGATGCAATTTAAAAAAAACAAGTTAAGGTTCAGAACGATGCATTCAGTTTCCTTGTGATTGGAAACAACACAACATGTTGTTGAACCTTGAGTTGCTTTTTTAAGGGTTCATTCAGATTTGGAAAGATGTACGTGACATAAAGTCACTTCAATCAAAATGTTTTGAAAGCTATACTGAGGCGGACGGACGGACAGAAGCCCCAACATAACAATGTTGAATCAAATAAAAATGAATTAACCGTTTGTCTGAATACAAAGGTACAAAACAAGATCATGTTCAAAGACCTTCAGGCATGAAAATACCGAACATAGGACGTTCAATAACATCTTTAACCAAACATGAAAATTAACAGATCTTTGTAGACGTTCATGTCTTCATCATCCGAGTCCACTGAGTCCATGTTTGGATCTCGTTCCTCCTGGTGTTTCTGCAACCGAACCCACGAGCAAACATTGATGGTTTGAAATTATTTAGCAGATTTTTGTGTGTAAAACAAGTTCTTTAGGGGAGAATATTAGGAGAACATGTGACATCAATGATCTTGCGTGTATGAACCCATGACCTGCTGCAGGGAACCAGACTCAAGCCTGCAGTGAATTTGGTTCATTATCAGTCACAACGTAATTCTAGGTTGAAGGAAGATCTCAACTAACACGAGCGTCTGAAACTTTCTTATCTTGTTCCGACTGGAAGACAAAGATGGAAGAAAAACTTCTATAAAAGGTTCGACTTTCATTTGCACTGAGAAGTCAAAGGAAGCTTCAAGAAAAGATAAAAGATCAATTGTAAAAAGATAAATCAGAAAATAAGTTCTATTTAACATTCTATAAGCAGACACACACACACACACACACACACACACACACACACACACACACACACACACACACACAGAGACGCACACGCGTGCCATCAGGATGTAAACACCACAGTCGAAGCCACCATCATTAAATCAACTGTTTAACTTATTGTTCAGTTCTCCAGGCTTTGCCTGAAACTATTTCTGGTCTCAATCATCTGCAGCTGGAAATACTTGCTTCACTGTGTTTACTTCATTTTTTTTCTTACAGTTAAAAATGCTGCTGCAGGCAAAGTAGACGATACAAATGTTGACAGTTTACATAGTTAATAACTCTGTATTGAGAACATTCTGAGACATACACCTGCCAAGGGCTTCATTTTACAAGTGTTTTATGATTATATTTTTATTCTGCTCAATATGTGCGGCAGCAACAGTGAGAAGCCACACAAGTCATGACATAACATACAAAACTTGAAGAAGAATTGTTATTTTGTTTTGCTAAGCTGTTAATTTTATTTATTTCTGCATGATTTTCCCTTTCGAGATCGATGAATATATCTAGCTTTGAACTCATCTTGAACAAGGTGAACAATGGCTCAGTTTTAAAAATCCTTTCTTCTCAGAATAAACTGTTTCCTTCAACGACGCAGGGATATTAGAAAAAAATGTAACAAAACAAAGTGACTAAATAATTGCAGCTCCTGCTAAACTGGTTATTGTTATTGTAATCAATGAATCTGCGTCAAGTATCATTTTAATTTGACTGGTCGTAGTCGAGGCAACAATGTTTAATACAAATATTGATGATGTCATTAGTTTACGGAACCAAGAAAAGAGTCAGTATAAAAGAAGGTCTTTATGGATCTGTCTAGACCACGGGTTGGCAGTTCTATTCCCTCAGAGCCAATACAGGCTGTGAGTGTTTTAAGGGAGCGTCGAACCAAAAGAAAGAAGGGCTTAATAAAAGTGAACATTTCCTAATACATTTTATTTCTGAATATTACACATAAAAACTCTAAATCTCTAAATTTTTCTCACAAAAAAATCAAATCAAAGAAACAAATAGAGTTTCTACACTGTCCAGTCGCTTTTGAACGTCTTGGGTGAACAAAAGACTCCTCAGAAGAATATATTGAATAACTTCATTGAGTTAAATAAAATAATTGTTAAATATCAGAAACATTCCGTGTCCTTATGTCCTAAAGTTTACTTTTGTTTTCTAATACGGTCAGCACAAATAAAAATACTGACACTTTAATTACATTGATAATTATGAAAACATATATTAAGAAAACTCTAACAAAAGTGTTGCATTTGAGGTGAAAACTATGTATTTTTTAGGTTCTGTCTTAAATATGCTGATTGTCCATTTTAATTCTCAACTTGTTTTAAAGATTTGTCATTTTTTTTCAACTCTTTGTTGATTGTATTACATTGTATTTCTTATTTTCCATGATAAAATTAGTTTTTATCTCCTATGTGTCTGTCGCCTCTGCAGCTATAGACTCACAATAACAATGATATTGTTGGCATTTTGTGAGAATAGCTGGTTGCTATGACAACTTGTCATACAAAAACAGGAATACAAACATAGAGGAGTCGGTAGAAAAGTTCTCGCAGCAGGAAAGTTGGTTGACAGTCTTGACAAAGCTGGCCGTGGCATTAAAGAAATTAAAGTGCAAACTGTGCTGAACGTCTTTTAAAAGAACGATTCAAGCTTCTTCATCTCTCTCTTGGTTGAACCAACAAAAATAACAGTTGAAGAGAATCTTGTGACCAACACCAGGGTTTCTAAAGAGACGCTCGTATGTTCTAAGCATCAAAGGTTCTGAAATACGCTGGCGTTCCTTCAAGAATAACCGGATTCTTCTCACTGCTGAGGCTCTTGTTTTCATGTATTAACAGCGTTGATCATTTCCAGGCGCAAAGTCTTCAAGAAGTGAAAGTTCTTA
Source organism: Callionymus lyra (assembly GCF_982586985.1). Lineage (NCBI taxonomy): Eukaryota > Metazoa > Chordata > Actinopteri > Syngnathiformes > Callionymidae > Callionymus > Callionymus lyra. The sequence continues at coordinate 175,462 of NC_141827.1, read as the reverse complement.
ATGGAGAACCTTTTCTTCCGACTCAGTTCCCATTAGACTCCACGAGAAGATGTGGCGCGAAATTTCTCATTAACGCCTCGTCCTATAGGAGCTCATGTTGGTGAGTGAAGCCTCTGAGGAGTCGTTGCCAGACGTTACGCAAGGATTGCAGGAGTACAAGCTTTAGGTACTTTTATCTGGTTTGGTTGAGTCATCGACAAACCCAAATAAATATTTGACACAGACTTATTTTCTGAGCTTGTATTTTTAAGTTTTTTGTGCTGGTACTTTCTCATGAAGCTTCATGGTTTCATCACATTCGACTTTACGGCAGATTGAATCCAGAAACAAAACAGTCCAGAGATACTTGAGATTTCCATCCTTTAGAGGATGTTTTGATTAAAAGACGAGTGTGAGAGACGGTCTACATACACCGCCATACATTGACTCTCTTCAGTCACCACCTGACAAAATCTGACTTTTATAACTTCACCCCGTCGTCAAGTTTTTCAATGGAAGGAGAAATTGACGTTTGTGCTCCTCGTTCCTTCTGACACTTCAGTTCCACCTATGAAGAAGTGAATCGATACAGTGGAGGAGTGTTTTGAGCGCCTTTATCTTCTGCCGCAGATGATCCGGCAGCTTTGAATTATTCATCACAGAAAGCAATGGCCTGTGCTGGTGAGCGCCCAGGACCGGAATAACAGCTTTTCCTTATCACTCTTAATCTCAGAAGCAGCGGTAATGCAATCCTAACATTTAGCACTTAATGGTGAGCCGGGGAGGGAACACGATCTAAGACCATTAGAGCAGTTTTGTGCTGAAGTTCAAAACAGGATTTCTGCCTCTTATCTCTTCCCTCAGAGCCGACTGCGGAAGCAGAAAAATCACGGGAAGGTGGAAAAAGTCAAGCTTCGGGATTCGACCGTCACACAGTAACTTTAGATACTTTGAATCTCAATTAAACTTCAAATGATTGAGTGAATATCCGGAGGCAGCGAGTGAAGACCATCGGCATGTTGAGGAATTGATGACGTTTGAGGGAAACAGGTGTCAATAGTCAGTCTTTCTCTCCTGGTCGACCCGTCACTGGTTCGATGCTACAGACAAAAAAACGTCCTGGTTTGTGTTGCTTTGACATGATGACATTTTTTTTTTTTATATTTCCTCATATCCATAGAAGCGTCTTTGTCCCGCGTTCATTCAGCTTCTGATCTCCTGACCTTTAATTCTTCGTTTCTCAGCTTCGACACGGGAACACGAGGTTACTTAGAAAAGCTGCTGGTGGGTATGTTGCCATGGTAACAGACTTGGTGTAACGCTAAACCTGCTTCATGAAAGTGAAAAGGCTTGAGTGTTCACTCACTGTCAGGATAACTGACGCAGGGTTTTCACTTAACCCTCTTTGGGATCCAACACATGAGACCGACACAGACTTTGAAGCACTGGAGACACAAGTTGAAATAAAACACCGTCAACCTATTGCAGTTCATTAGAAAAGATGGTGAAACTCTATGGTGTGTTAGTGTCTGATCCGCTTCAGGAACAGATGCTTCAGGCACTCGCTCCTGTCGTGAACCCAGTAATGAAGAACTAAAGAGATGCAAGAGAGCGACAGGTAATCACACCTGGTCAAACAAGCAAACGTGCTCACGATCTCCCGAAAACCAAATGTATTATTTATTAGGAAGTGTCCGAGCTGTGAGTTGATCAAATGTTTGAGACTGAAATGTAACGAGGCCTCGAGCCAGGTTGTCACGAGCCCCCGCTGAGACCCTTCAGCCGGGCCTTGTTAACGTTCAGCAGCTCGTGGTCTCCGGTGACACCTGGAGCTGCACCTGGAAGTGTGAGGCGGCGAAGATCCGTCACTTTTGGATGATGAGCTGCTGTCGTCTGCAGACACTCCAGCTATTCTCGGATGATGCAGAAAAAAGAGGAAAACTTCTAGTTTCAAACAAAAATACTAATAATGCTGTGAATGTATTTTTTAACTTTAGCACCTCATTGAAGAAGGAACACAAATCAACGTCTGAGGTTAAAGAAATGAAAACATTTTTTTGTTTCACACATTCGTGTTAATCTATTTTTTTTGGTGCATGTTTCTTATTTCACTCTTTTATTTGCATTGACACCACAAATAATCCCATGTTGTGTTGACAACTCTGGCAATATTAATATTATATCTAATAATATGATCATAATGTGATGGAATCTTTTCAAGGTATACAAGTGTGTAGGTTTAAAACGTTTAAAGTAAGAAAGCAGCAAATAGAAAAGCATCAAAACAACATGTGTGTACGTTATAACTCACTTGACAACATCGGTTTAGTTTCTCAAGCATCAGGCCTTGATCTTTGTTTGGTTCGCTCAGGGACTCAATATTTCCTCCAAGAAAACTTGAAGCAAAGAATAGTAAATATTTACTGACTTAAAGAATGTGTTCAAAGTGCATCAGTTGTCATGATGCAGTTTGTTTGTAAATATAAAATAAAAATATTTTTGAAAGTCACTGCCACATTGACATGAAGAGTTTTGCACCAGGACATCAGAGACACTTCCCATCTCTGAGCAGTTAAATAGGAACTTAATTAAATTACTAGTTACTTAGTTTAAAAGTAACTCAGTAACTTTAAGTGACTTGTTACTTTTGAAGTAACTACAGAAAGTAAGACTTTGTAAGAAAGAGGGAAAAGTTGTAAGTGTTCAGACTACGTTTGGATGCTGTGATTCTTTCAGAAAAAAGTACAAAAAATTCATAAAAACAAATAAAGCAAAACATGTATATGAATATAATGTATAAATAAAAGTCTTAAAATATTAAAAGGGTGACTTGCTATTGTTGAAATTTAAACGGGACGTAGTTTGTAGTATTTTTTTTCAGTTATGACTGCGTCTAATAACATTTTGTTTTCACTTTCATGGGATTTGGCAGAATTTTCTGTGTCTCACAAAAACCTCCCTGAGAGAGAGAAGCTGGTCACATGAGGGCACGTCACCCTATAAAACAAGCAAGACGCTAATGACTTTTTCAGGAACTAATTTTCTGCCTTGTGGCTCAGCCCATAAAACAAGGTTATCCTCTTCCAGCGAGGGACGAATAGAGATTTAACTGTCTTTTGTGTTTATTGTCTCTACGCAACATTAACATGTGGCTTATGTCACAAATTACACAAAGTCTCAAAAGACTTCAATTGAATTTTGCTTCTCACCAATGAAGCACGAGAGCAAAAGCACTGATCCAGCTCGCCTTCTGAGACCCATTTTCAGTATTTAATTGGCGAGAAGTTAAATGGTAATCCTGATCCTGATCTAATACGGGCCGACACTTCACCTCCCTGCTCTCTGCGTTTTCCGTGTTGTCATCAGTTTAAACTCCGAATGTGCTTCAGCTTCAGACCGCGATGTGACAGCGATGCTGAAATTAGCTTAAATGTGCGGCGCTATTAAACCAGACACAGCATGCGCCGTAATTCTTCCACCTGCTAACACTCCAACCCCCGGGACTGAAGAGTTGATGATGCTGCAGCAACAGCAACGCTGTATTAATGTTTGTTGAAGGTTGATAAAAATCTGACTGTCACAAATCATTGAAGAATCTTGGATCATGTTTGCCTTCAGAGGCTTGAAGTGCACTTTTCTAGTTTTTACGAGGAACGACTATTTTCATTCTTTGAATTCAATACATTTTTTTACAGCTACACTATCTATTACAGTGGTGCTCGACCTGCATTATCCTGTGTTAGATTTTATTGTTATTTATATTGTAATTCTTCAAGAGGCTTGTTTCAGTCGAGTGTATAAAAAAAACGGTTCAGCGGTTTTGCATAAATAGCAAGTTTAGGTTTTAGTTGTTGTGGTTCATTAAATATTGATCTGATAGAAGCAGAGCTGCACATTTGCAAGTGTTTAAGTGATAATAATATTTGGATCACAAAGATTTAATCTGTGGATTCATCATTTATTATTCACATTGGAAATTTAAACTTCATCTAAACTACCAGTGCGGCTCTAGTTACTGTCAATAATAACTGCAGTGTGGCATGAAACCCAGCCTCTCAAAGGCAGAAACCTTGAAAAGACCAGACTCTAGGCCGACAGTCTCCTTCATATATATATTCATTGGGGTTAACTCAATTGTTGATAATGTTATCTTTTATTCAGAAGTTCAAACATATTCTTATATTTTATCTTTTTACAACTTGTTATTCCCGAAGAGCAGGTTCAAGAGTTGAAGGCTCTCAGCATCTGTGCCTCAACTTTTTATGAACCTTGGTTGCGTCTCTCATACCATTGACAGAGACCTCTGTGCGTCAACGCTTCCAAACTGAGAAAGCTATGGGTGTTGTAAGGAGGAAGCAGCCATGTTGGCATCCTCTCCATGTTGAGATAGAAGCATGAACGATTCTAAAATGTCAGGACCCAGAATTGATGGTCTACAGACCTGGTTCGAGATAACAAGTGTGAAGGACGACTGAAGATTCATTGTTTAAATAAGTGTTTAGGTCAAGGCGTGGATACAACACCTGTTTTTCATAATGGAGTCTGATTTTGCAAAACATCTGGTACCCCGAGTTCGTAATTGTATACTCAACTTACTTCACGTGTACGGGGAGGGTGTGGAGGTCTTTAAAAGAAGGGACATGATCAGAGGTTTTCAGCCACTCTCTGGAAGGATCTGGTGATGAACCAGGATTTGAAGGAGACTGGACCGAGCGCTCGAACTTCTGGTTTTTCTGAATAATTTGCATTTGTTAAGTGTTGTATTTAAAGTCTTGTAAGACCTACTTTTTACTCATTAGACCGGAAGGAGTTCTTGAGTTCTCTTTAACAGATAAAGTGCTGTGGTACGTGACCATCGTGATTGCTTAACACTTAACACGGTCATCAGTGAACAGAGAAGCAGATGCAGCACGAATGCTCCTCCCATGATGCAACACTAATAGACTCAAGGACTCATTCATTCCTCGTGTTATTAGATTGTACAATTGTGAGTTTGGGGGCAGAAGTGAAAGTATCTTGATGTTCTATGTTAGTCTTTGTATCTTTGTCTTTGTTATTTTTCTTTGATCTTGTTCTTTATCTTTATCTTTAGACTTAGATTCTATCATCTTGTTCTTTATCTTTATCTTTAGACTTAGATCGTATCATCTTGTTCTTTATCTTTATCTTTAGACTTAGATTGTATCATCCTGTTCTTTCCCTTTATTTCCCTTTGTTCTTATTCTTATTTTTATGAATAATAACTGTATTGCTGTGTCTGATTGGAAAAACAATTTCCCGAAGGAGACCTCCTGAGGATCAATGAAGTTCTACCTAACCTAACTTAAAATGGCGTCCATAGCCGTAGTCAAATGTTTACGTGTGTTTATTTTGCTTTGGCTCCTTGACATTTGTGAGGTAATATTTGTTATGTTAAAGCAAACATGTGTGTGTTATGTGATTCTGAATTTGACACTTGTGAGCTATTAAGTGTGAAAAGTATTGTGTGGATTATGCAGAAAGCTAGTATTAATGTGCAGGTTCAGACCAGATACAGGTGCCGCCCTGGTTAAAGGCGCATCAAAATAAGTAGTTATATACGGTTTGGGCAGTTTAAACAGCAAGTTATGGTCCAGCCACATGTTTTATTTTGGGTTGTCCATGCTCTAGGAATGTAACATAAAACTGAGAGATTAATTTTGTTCTATTAAGTGGACACCTATATGAAGTGATGTGATTATATGATTGATGACAAGAGGACATGGTTTATGATAAAAGACATGGTTAAGGGAAAGTATTTTTGTTTAATGCAAATTGATTTAACTGTATCAAGTCAATTGAATTAATGATTGGTTTGTTTTCAGAGAGAAAGTGTAAAACTGGCATAATGTGAATCTCATTTTAAATGTGTTTTTTACACCAGTGCTTTAATGCAAAAGAAACCAAACAAAAGAGTCACGATTGCAGTGAGAAGTTTAATGTAAGTGAATAAAGATAATCCAAGAGACTTGGATGGTGAGCACTCGTGGTTCGTTGTCATCCATTGTGTTTCTAGGATTATCTCTCAGCGAAGGCCCTGCTGGACCAGTTACACAAACATACAGAAGATTCACAGGATCACGGGGGAGAGAAGATGAGAGTTTGAAAGAACAGACACAGACTCTGGTCCAAACATTTTTATCCTTTAAACTGACTCGACCGAACATATGCAGCTTCATTTTTGTGAATACATTCGGTTCCAAAGTCACAACACAAGAGAACTAATGAAATAAGATAAAAAACGTATTAATAAAATAAATAAAAACTGAAAATGTTCTTAATTTTGTTTTATTGATCGTTGTGTTCACATCTAGATGTGAGCGAGATACGAGTCGCTCTCGTTCATCGAGTCGTTTCTCCGGAGCTAGAATCTGCTGATGAATGGCTGCAGCAATATGACTTAATAACGGCCACACAGGAAATGCTGTCCGTCCTCGGTAATGACCCTGATGGCCGTCGATAAAAAGGCTTGATAGACGCAGACTTCCTGAGCCGAGCTGGGTAAATACAGCCTGAGTAATGAGGTCCCGTCTGCCGAGGATGACGGCTCTGCTCTATATCACACAATGCTCTGTGGCTCTGGGGCAGCAGTTTGGCAGATTCTGTTTTATTTCAAAACGTGAGCGATCTCATCGCTGAAACCTGGGCTGAGAGGAAATAACCTGCAATATGGAGAGATTCTGAGGACAAATCTCAGGGTTCAAACAGTGGCGGTAACTACAGCTCTCTGAAGGACGGATCTGTTAAACGCCGTCCAGAATGGCCTTAAGCTCGGATCAAAATAATCCATATTTCAAATTAACTTCATCCTTCATTCACTGCACTAATTAACCATCATTGATTTATCCATTAGTCGATTTTGAAGGGGGTTCTGAGTCCAGTTAAAAGGTGCTTTATAAATGCTCTGTTTGTATTTGAATGTAGTGTGTTTGATGGTTCACAAGTGGAACTGACCTTCTCGACAAATCCATTCTTTCACTGGAGAAACTTTGAAAACCTCAGTGTCGCGGATTCTCAGGTCAAGAGTTGCTGAGTTTTATATTTGTGTACGACAACATGGCCGTCTCACACTGTTGAGCGGGTTTATCTTCTTCATCACAGGGCAAAGGTTTCTAGCTCTTCTGTTCTTCATCAGCAAGTCCTGATCTTTTCATTCCAATGATGGGTCGGACGGATGTCGACGGCAGCAGTTGATGGTCTGATCCTGATTAGGTACAGTTTTACAAACCTTTAGGATGTTTACAAATTAAAATTAACTTTTGAAATGTTAGCCATCTCACTTGTTCTGATACCCAACCTGCATATTTGACTGTATATCTATTTTTTACTAAACTATTTTCTTTTCTATCCTCTCATTTTTTAAAAATAGAGTTTCTGGAAGCTTCACCAGTCCAAGTGTGTATCTTCCACTCTGACATTAAATAAAACATTTAAGACGATTCTCAACATTCATCGCAGCTTCATCAACTTATTGTTTTTTTATTTTGTTCACTTTTACGTCCTTTAAGTTATTTATTTCAACAATAAACTAACATGTAAATTGCTTTTTACTAGAGATGTCAATCCTGAAGCAATTTCCTATTTTCACAGCTCAGCAGGTGAAAAATACTCTTGAACAACAGTTCAAACAAAACACATTGCATTGAAGAGAGAGCGCCATCTATTGGACCCTGAAACAAAGATGCTGCTTCAATTAGTTATAAATTACAAGTTAATATAAAAACACAAAAGAGTAACTTATTCAATTGGCTTCTTGTTATTTCATATCTCATCAACACTCTTCACAAACACACACGGTCTAGTGAAATTTTTAAAAGACGATTCAAATGATTAGACTGATGTCTAACATATAATAATAATAATAATAATATTAATAATAATAATAATAATAATAATATGAACTCTAACCTCCAGGCCAGTAATAGCAGAAATCTTTTACAATATCATATGAATATGGTTTAAAAAAATATGATTAAATAAATAATTTCTCAAAACACTGAGATATTTTGTGGGATATCAGTGAAGATCCTCTAGATCTATGGCAGTCATTGATTTACAGCTTCATAAACATCATCTTTGATATAAGAGTCATTGCTAAAAAAATATATTTTAATTATCAATTTATTTAAAATTCTATATTCAAAATATTTAACCATATTTAATGATCTGAGACCTTTCAATTATCTGAACATCCAAATTCATTTGAAAGAATCAATAGATATAGAAAAAAAACAATAAACTGATAAATAATTTAAAAAGGATTAGCAAAGTGGATTTAAACAGTTACGAGTGACTGTGATATTAAAGGATCACAAGGAAGATGCTGCTGATAAAATGCTCTTAATTTGAAAGACGAACATTTATCGTCTGAAACTGACGGGATTTTACCGTAAAGTTTAGCGAGAACTCTCCAGATTTATATTTGTCTTTATAGTAAAGAATACTGAGTTAGCTTGACAGTATTATGATGTCAGTGCTGTATTTGTATTAAAATATTAAATTATGACTCGATCACACGGTGTTGTCAGTGTTAACTAGTAATTAAAGATAGACTCGCCTTTTGTTGATTCTGATTGGTTAGTATTGCATGTTGCCTTCTGTGATTGGCTAGATTTACGCAAAATGACTAAAGGTTATTATCATGAAATGATAAATATTGAGTATTAAAAGGTCAATTTAAGTGTGAGAAAAACGAAGAATATTTTATTTAAGGCCAAAATATTTTTTTATTTTTTTATTGTTGAGATTAAAATCGTTTCTTACCTTTATCTGTAGATAAAGTCCTCGCGGCTTTCAACAAACAAACCTCCGTTACTTTGTTGTCAAACCTTTTACTTTATTTTAAAAGTGTCTCAATGGAGACGTTGTTTGATGAGCTTCATTAGTTTGTGCCTCAAGCTTTGCTTTTTCACTGCGTTTGTATTTCTGACCAGCAAAACTAAATATAACCTTACAAAGATTAAACTTTAAAGACATCAACCAAAAAATATATATATATACACACACACAGTATATTTATATGTTTCTGTAAACTCAAAGGCTCAATTAATTCTGTGCTGATAACAAAAGGGATCCATACAAAATGCTCTTCTATCTCCATTGGAAGAGCAAATATATGAATTATAATATATTTACCACAGTCTTTGATGTGCTTTTGAACATCGTACAATCGTCTTTTATTGCCTTCTTTGAAGTTCAATGAAAGCCTCAATGAAAACCTTCTAAGTTTTCTTCAACCGCCGTCTTTTAAAAGCACTTTCACAGCGTGAAAATATTTCCAGAACATTCATGTGTGTTTGTTGAATCCTGCGCCTGCAGCGAGTCTGTTATGGTGGTTGGTCTGTCGACGCGACTCTTCTGTGGATCAAACATCATTAATCAGCTTCACATGTCATTCTTGCTTCATAGTTTGATGAGATCACTTCATTCTGTCGCTTCTTATCCATTTAAATTCACTGAAAGCACGTTTTGGGTTTTGAAAGTTACTAAAAAGCTTTTTTTCTTCACAGAAATTGTTTTGTGAAAAAAAGCCTGAATTACAAATGTGTTTGATTGAAAATGAGTTCGAGCTCATGAAACACAGCGGCAGGTTCGATAAAGAATGAAAGTTAAATCATTATTTTTATGAAGAACAGCCTCGACCATCAGTCAAACCATCATCATCCGTCCTGGATTTAGCCTTTATTGTCAGAGTCGAGGATTTATCAATTTCAAGAGTCGGACTTATTTCCTGAGGGTGTTCGGCCGCAAATCAAATCCTGTCCAGGGCTTGATTCTCAACAGGGTTCATTATAAACAGGAGAAAAGCTATTAAAATAAAGAAGAAAAAAAAATAATCACTTCAGGAAAGATGTTAATTTCCTGTGTATACAAATGATGTGAACTTGTGCATAATTATGTTTCTTAACTCTTTATTTTATTGGAGAATAATTACTCATCAGTGGTAAAGTTGAGCCAAACACTATTAAACTAACAAAGAGAGCAAATAAGTCACATACTATATGTGGGAACTTGCTTGAGACCTTGGCTCCTGTGATTTGCTCAGAGGTATCTGTCAACATGTCACAAGGTAGTTAGAAATGCTGTGGCAGAAATCATGATATTATATAAATTTATATATATATATAGATATATATATATATATATATATATATATTTAAATACATAGTTAAGGGTCAAAGGCTTCAATTAATAATGAATAATTGATATTGAAATCAGTAAAGAAAGAGCTTCTTCTTCTTATTATTCTAGTTATTAAGTTACATGTTTTTATATTATCAAGAGCTGCTGAAACGAACTGCGACTGGTTGAAGGAATGACTCTGAAGAGTTACAGTCTTGAGCCGACGTTAGTGAAGTTTGTTTCAGAGTCTTCAGTCTCAGGTGTTGCTGAAAACCTCCAGGAATCTCACCCACAACCTCCACATGTCCAACAATGACAGTCAGAGGACGACGTGTCTCAGGGTTGAAGTGATTGAGGAAAGAGAAATATTTTGTTTGTTAAATACATTCTGTTATTATTTTGGTGAAAACTTCTAACTTTATTCATAAATAACCTCAAAATAGAAAATGTCTCAACATGTGCCTGTAATGCATCATAAACAGGACATTTGAAGAAAGTGTTACCAAAAGATTTGCAAAGATCTTTTCTATTCATAAAATCAAGTTTCAAAGTTCAATCTATTCAAGGTTTTATTAAGTCGTTCTTTTCTTTGGTATCTTTTATTTTTTAATTTATATCTACATTTATGAAGGACATGTAAATTACATTTTTCTGGTTTAAGAGTCAAGAGTTTTTCTAACGTTTCTACGCCTGGTCTTGTGTTTGATTTTGTCGACACGTCTTTGAATAATCGTCCTCAGAGCAGAAAAGTAGAAACATGTCTTCAGGCTGACATGATGTACGAGTTGGAATGGATGCGAGTTCACAGTAATCACATGTATTGATTAGGGTTAAATGTCAGAAGGTTGCGAACTGTTCGACCTTTGACTTCTCCTTCGCTGGTCATTTTATCTTTTCTCTAATCAACACAAAAGAATACCTTGAATATTGAAGGTAAATGACAGGCGGCCATCTTGGATTTCATTGTCTGATGTTGACCTTCAGATGTTTCAAGATCCTAAGAAAATATTCATTTACATTTGAACTAAACATCAGCAAAGTCTTGGATTTTATTAAAAGCCAACTAAAGTGTGTATGTGTGTGTGTTAAAGTGTGTATGTGAGTGTGTTAAAGTGTGTATGTGCGTGTGTTAAAGTGTGTATGTGCGTGTGTTAAAGTGTGTATGTGCGTGTGTTAAAGTGTGTATGTGCGTGTGTTAAAGTGTGTATGTGAGTGTGTTAAAGTGTGTATGTGTGTGTGTTAAAGTGTGTATGTGCGTGTGTTAAAGTGTGTATGTGAGTGTGTTAAAGTGTGTATGTGCGTGTGTTAAAGTGTGTATGTGCGTGTGTTAAAGTGTGTATGTGCGTGTGTTAAAGTGTGTATGTGAGTGTGTTAAAGTGTGTATGTGTGTGTGTTAAAGTGTGTATGTGAGTGTGTTAAAGTGTGTATGTGCGTGTGTTAAAGTGTGTATGTGAGTGTGTTAAAGTGTGTATGTGCGTGTGTTAAAGTGTGTATGTGCGTGTGTTAAAGTGTGTATTTGAGTGTGTTAAACTGTGTATGCGAGTGTGTTTTAAAGTGTGTATTTGCATGTGTTAAAGTGTGTATGTGTGCGTGTGTTTTATGGTGTGTATGTGAGTGTGTTAAAGTGTGTATGTGCGTGTTTTAAAGTGTGTATGTGAGTGTGTGTGAGTGTGTTTTAAAGTGTGTATGTGCGTGTGTTAAACTGTGTATGCGAGTGTGTTTTAAAGTGTGTAAGTGAGTGTGTGAGTGTGTTTCAAAGTGTGTATGTGAGTGTGTTAAACTGTGTATGCGAGTGTGTTTTAAAGTGTGTATGTGAGTGTGTGTGAGTGTGTTTTAAAGTGTGTATGTGGGCGTGTTAAACTGTGTATGTGCGTGTGTTTTAAAGTGTGATGTGCGTGTGTTAAACTGTGTATGTGAGTGTGTTTTAAAGTGTGTATTTGCATGTGTTAAAGTGTGTATGTGCCATTATGAAGTCATAATGGACTCTCGTAACCTCTCGTTCGTCCAGATTTCAGAGCAACTTTATAAAGTAAAAAAAGTTGTTGTTTAATGACACCAGAGTCGATACTAGTTCATGTTTAATGACACCAGAGTTGATACTAGTTCATGTTTAATGACACCAGAGTCGATACTAGTTCATGTTTAATGACACCAGAGTTGATACTAGTTGATGTTTAATGACACCAGAGTTGAAACTAGTTCATGTTTAATGACACCAGAGTCGATACTAGTTCATGTTTAATGACACCAGAGTTGATACTAGTTGATGTTTAATGACACCAGAGTCGATACTAGTTCATGTTTAATGACACCAGAGTTGAAACTAGTTCATGTTTAATGACAGCAGAGTCGATACTAGTTCATGTTTAATGACACCAGAGTTGAAACTAGTTCATGTTTAATGACACCAGAGTTGATACTAGTTCATGTTTAATGACACCAGAGTTGAAACTAGTTCATGTTTAATGACACCAGAGTTGATACTAGTTCATGTTTAATGACACCAGAGTTGATACTAGTTGATGTTTAATGACACCAGAGTCGATACTAGTTCATGTTTAATGACACCAGAGTTGATACTAGTTGATGTTTAATGACACCAGAGTCGATACTAGTTCATGTTTAATGACACCAGAGTTGATACTAGTTGATGTTTAATGACACCAGAGTTAATACTAGTTGATGTTTAATGACACCAGAGTTGATACTAGTTGATGTTTAATGACTCCAGAGTAGATACTAGTTGATGTTTAATGACACCAGAGTCGATACTAGTTGATGTTTAATGACACCAGAGTCGATACTAGTTGATGTTTAATGACACCAGAGTCGATACTAGTTGATGTTTAATGACACCAGAGTCGATACTAGTTGATGTTTAATGACACCAGAGTCGATACTAGTTGATGTTTAATGGCACCAGAGTCGATACTAGTTGATGTTTAATGACACCAGAGTCGATACTAGTTGATGTTTAATGACACCAGATTCGATACTAGTTGATGTTTAATGACACCAGAGTCGATACTAGTTGATGTTTAATGACACCAGAGTAGATACTAGTTGATGTTTAATGACACCAGAGTCGATACTAGTTGCTGTTTAATGACACCAGAGTTGATACTAGTTGATGTTTAATGACACCAGAGTTGATACTAGTTGATGTTTAATGACACCAGAGTAGATACTAGTTGATGTTTAATGACTCCAGAGTCGATACTAGTTGATGTTTAATGACACCAGAGTCGATACTAGTTGATGTTTAATGACACCAGAGTCGATACTAGTTGATGTTTAATGACACCAGAGTAGATACTAGTTGATGTTTAATGATACCAGAGTCGATACTAGTTGATGTTTAATGACACCAGAGTCGATACTAGTTGATGTTTAATGACACCAGAGTCGATACTAGTTCATGTTTAATGACACCAGAGTCGATACTAGTTGATGTTTAATGACACCAGAGTTGATACTAGTTGATGTTTAATGACACCAGAGTAGATACTAGTTGATGTTTAATGACTCCAGAGTCGATACTAGTTGATGTTTAATGACACCAGAGTCGATACTAGTTGATGTTTAATGACACCAGAGTCGATACTAGTTGATGTTTAATGACACCAGAGTAGATACTAGTTGATGTTTAATGATACCAGAGTCGATACTAGTTGATGTTTAATGACACCAGAGTCGATACTAGTTGATGTTTAATGACACCAGAGTCGATACTAGTTGATGTTTAATGACACCAGAGTCGATACTAGTTGATGTTTAATGACACCAGAGTCGATACTAGTTCATGTTTAATGACACCAGAGTTGATACTAGTTCATGTTTAATGACACCAGAGTCGATACTAGTTGATGTTTAATGACACCAGAGTCGATACTAGTTGATGTTTAATGACACCAGAGTTGATACTAGTTGATGTTTAATGACACCAGAGTCGATACTAGTTGATGTTTAATGACACCAGAGTTGATACTAGTTGATGTTTAATGACACCAGAGTTGATACTAGTTGATGTTCAATGACACCAGAGTTGATACTAGTTGATGTTTAATGACACAAGAGTTGATACTAGTTGATGTTTAATGACACCAGAGTCGATACTAGTTCATGTTTAATGACACCAGAGTTGATACTAGTTGATGTTTAATGACACCAGAGTCGATACTAGTTCATGTTTAATGACACCAGAGTTGATAGTAGTTGATGTTTAATGACACCAGAGTCGATACTAGTTCATGTTTAATGACACCAGAGTTGAAACTAGTTCATGTTTAATGACACCAGAGTTGAAACTAGTTCATGTTTAATGACACCAGAGTCGATACTAGTTGATGTTTAATGACACCAGAGTCGATACTAGTTGATGTTTAATGACACCAGAGTCGATACTAGTTGATGTTTAATGACACCAGAGTCGATACTAGTTCATGTTTAATGACACCAGAGTCGAAACTAGTTGATGTTTAATGACACCAGAGTTGAAACTAGTTCATGTTTAATGACACCAGAGTCGATACTAGTTGATGTTTAATGACAACAGAGTCGATACTAGTTGATGTTTAATGACACCAGAGTCGATACTAGTTCATGTTTAATGACACCAGAGTTGATACTAGTTGATGTTTAATGACACCAGAGTCGATACTAGTTGATGTTTAATGACAGCAGAGTCGATACTAGTTCATGTTTAATGACACCAGAGTTGAAACTAGTTCATGTTTAATGACACCAGAGTTGATACTAGTTCATGTTTAATGACACCAGAGTTGAAACTAGTTCATGTTTAATGACACCAGAGTTGATACTAGTTCATGTTTAATGACACCAGAGTTGATACTAGTTGATGTTTAATGACACCAGAGTCGATACTAGTTGATGTTTAATGACACCAGAGTCGATACTAGTTGATGTTTAATGGCACCAGAGTCGATACTAGTTGATGTTTAATGACACCAGAGTCGATACTAGTTGATGTTTAATGACACCAGAGTCGATACTAGTTGATGTTTAATGACACCAGAGTAGATACTAGTTGATGTTTAATGACACCAGAGTCGATACTAGTTGATGTTCAATGACACCAGAGTTGATACTAGTTGATGTTTAATGACACCAGAGTTGATACTAGTTGATGTTTAATGACACCAGAGTAGATACTATTTGATGTTTAATGACTCCAGAGTCGATACTAGTTGATGTTTAATGACACCAGAGTCGATACTAGTTGATGTTTAATGACACCAGAGTCGATACTAGTTGATGTTTAATGACACCAGAGTCGATACTAGTTGATGTTTAATGACACCAGAGTCGATACTAGTTCATGTTTAATGACACCAGAGTCGATACTAGTTGATGTTTAATGACACCAGAGTTGATACTAGTTGATGTTTAATGACACCAGAGTAGATACTAGTTGATGTTTAATGACACCAGAGTTGATACTAGTTGATGTTTAATGACACCAGAGTCGATACTAGTTGATGTTTAATGACACCAGAGTTGATACTAGTTGATGTTTAATGACACCAGAGTTGATACTAGTTGATGTTTAATGACATTAAGACTAACCTTAACAACATAATTTCCACATTGTTGTCTTGTTCCTGGAAAAGTTATTGAAAATGAAAAAATAATCAAATTATAAATACAAAAGTATTGACGATTTGAAGTTCATAGAACTGAGTTTTTCTCTCTGAAATCTTTACTAATTCTGTGATGATTGTGTTGCTGAAGACTTTTATAAATTAAATAAATTAAATTAAATTAAAACAAACGTTAAGGTCATTTCAGTGTTTCTATCAAATTTCAAGCTGAAGATTTCATCGTCTTTATCCAGAGATCGCTGCAGAGACTGAAGCACATTTGATTTCCTGCAATGAAAAGGACAGAAGCTGCTTAACCGAGATAAGATAGAATATAAACTTCCTGTGTTTACAGAGAAACATCAATAAGGCTGTAATTCAAAGGTCGATAAAGTTGGTGAAAAGGAAACTCTAAGATACAGTTTTGAATATCTATTGATACGGATGTAGGAAAAAAGTGGGTTTGGCTCAAAACGAACATATTTCTAACCAGACATGATCAGAATCAATGGTTCATTGTAATCACAACAATCTGGAGACGATGATGATGCAAAACAACTCAAGAAACAATCTTTTTAAAAGTTAGAGAACGTTTTTTCCTCGTGAAGTTGGGGCTAAAATAACCAGAGCGAGTCAACAGTTGTTATCGTCTGACATTTTCAGTTCATGGAATCATTGTTCGTGTGAATCTTCCCATCGTTTGACTCAACCTGTGCAATCAGTGCTTCGCTGACGACCAGTGACTCTTGTCACAGAGCACCGATGTTTTCAACTGTTCCTTTGGATCATTCCATTTTATATATATATATATATTTATATATATATATATAACAGGCGCTGGTTCACAAAAGACAGTTTAAAAAAATAAAATAAAAACACAACATACAAAACGTCCACAAAATGGCGACAAGGTTCAGAGTCCAACTCTCATGCTGTGTCTCAAATCACATACTTGTGTACTCAAGGTTAGTATTTTTAGTGCGTAAGTGCGTCTCAATTCTTAGTATGTAAAGTTAGTGCTCCATACATACTGAATTGTTACTAAAACGTCCACAAAACTGAGTAT
The DNA here is from genome assembly GCF_982586985.1 of Callionymus lyra. Lineage (NCBI taxonomy): Eukaryota > Metazoa > Chordata > Actinopteri > Syngnathiformes > Callionymidae > Callionymus > Callionymus lyra. The sequence goes on along the minus strand of NC_141827.1, from coordinate 158,677 downwards.
GAATCGATGGACACTTTCTACACTAAACAGCTCCATCTTAGTGACGTTGTAAACGGAAGTTACGTCATATATATATTCATATACTTCCAGGTGTATTTTCAGCAGCAGTAGGAGGATAAACATATCTTCACTGCTGATACCAGCTAAAATATCTCGCGAATATTTAGATTCTCATATTTTTTCTTTATTTCTTTTTCCAAACTTGCAATCCTTGCTGCCAGCAGGTGTCGCTAGTGTTCCTACAGCTGGTTGAAACCATCGTTAAATAGTAGTAGAAGAAGAAACTGTCGCGTCATTTCCTGTTAGTTTGTAGCAGCAGAGTTTCAAAACCAGAAGTCCAAAGAAACAAGTGCAAGGGCGGCTGTAAAGCACAAGATCCACTATAACAACATAAAAAGGCAGTCAGGAAGTGAGCGTCCGAGATACAAAGTTGGTTCACAAGATGAACTACTGAGAGCTTCATCGACGGTCCAGGGAAACCGTGCTGACTCCGGCCAGGATCTCCGTCTTTAAGCAACGCTGATTGGCCTGATAGTCGACAGCTTTGGATCTTTCATTGAAATCAAGAGCAAGCATGAAGAGAGCAGAGGAAACAAAGGTCTGGACACAACACAAATCTGTACAAAATAAAAGCCCAACACGTATATTAAGTTGATTCCATTTATCATATAAAGGAATTTAAAATTCCACCATGTAACAGAAATTTGTATTTTGACATTAAAACGTATCCTTTTTCAAATAAATCCACACTTTGCTGAGATATCAAGATAAAAATGCTCCAAATATCTAAAACAGCAGTTTTTTTTCTGTCTCTCAGTTTTCATCTTGAAAAGAATCCAACTAGCAACACATTTGTCTTTGTTCTGCTAAAATTGATTAAGCACAGGAGAGATCATGTCTTACCAAACCCTGGCAGACTAATTATCGGTTTGTTTTACAAGACAAAGAAATAATCACAAAGTTTACTTTTCCCTCAGAGGAGCCTTCAAAATAAACACTGTAGTCCTGGTCCGCCTCAGTCTGGTTATCGCTGCCCCACTTTACTTCCTGCTGTCAGCTGTGACCCAGAAAAAAAGTGAACAAGAAAATAACCTTTACTTTGGATTTAACAAAAAGTGCAACTGAATGATTTCTGAACCTTCACATCATTGATTGAGATGCACTTCAAGAATAAAACAAAATGGTAAACTATCTTTTCACGCTTCTGTGTGTGCGTTCAAAAGTGATTGTCATCACGAAGGACTGTTTGTTTCTTACAGGTTTGATCCAACGAAGTCCCACGAGTTGTTATTCTCGTGTCACCTTCCGTCATTTGCTCTTGTTCATGTTACAAAGCTTGAAAGAACTGAGAGCAGGTGAGGATTTAAGATTAAGTTATTTGACACACAAAGTTCACCCCTTAACTTAACCCCTTAATGTTTACTTTCTTTAATGTTAACCCTCATGTTGTTTCTGTGTCAAAGGTCAACGACCTCCACCACTCCATATGTATGTCTGGAAGTATTTATATCATCTTTAGTATTCACATTTTAACGTTGTACAATCCTATGATAATTATTTGTGCAGTGTAGAGTCTGCAGACACGAGAGTTCTGAAAAACTAACTTCTAAATCAAGGGTCTCCAAACTGGTCCTTAAAGGGCCGGAGCAGGTTTTTGTTCCAACCGATCAATCATGAATGAGCTGAAATAGCAACAGACTGACAGTCCAGTGATTCCACTCTGAAGACTCCTGGTTGGGTTGAAGGGGCTCTTGATTGGCTGGAACAATAACCTGCACCCCCCCCTTGAGGACCGGTTTGGAGACCCCTGATCTACATGATCCAATGATTCAAATGTATTTTCTTCTTGTGTCTATGAGACTCTACGACTGACTAGGGTCGACTTCTACGACGAGCTGTCTTGTGTGTTCATGCACCGAGAAACTCATCCATCATAACCATGACATATGTTTGAAGGACTTCGCTGAGGAGAGATTTGATGGATATTATAGTAGAAACTTATGCAACTTAACCCAAGCACATGTTTTACCTTCACAGGGAAGACGTGTTATTTGTGTGGATCTCTGCCCGGGAGGCTGGGATTCCACTGCAGCTTCAAAAGCTATGGCAGTGTTTTGCTCCAACATGCCTCACCGGCCCGGGTTCTTATTTAGATGGAGGTGACCAAAAAAATATAGCAATGTTTTTGACGTTGTTGAGAATCACTGAAGGTTGGATGACAATCATGCAGGCGCTTTGTGGACCTTCTATCTTCAACAAGAATGATTTATTATTAAAAAATCTAAGTAAATGAAAGACAAAAAATGTAAAGAACAACATAAAAAGGAACTAAAGTGTTATTACGTCATAATGAGTTGAAAACATTCATGACGATGGACTGGAGCACAGATGCTCACAAACACAAACCCTCCCGCTTCCATTGAACATGTAAATCATATTAAAAAGAGCTCTGCACCTGCCTGACCCACAACCACAGCTGTATGAAGGACAAACAACATTTTTCGGATGGAAAAAATGTGTCGTTTGTCGAAGTGGACTCAAGTGCAAGAGTCTTCTTTGGCAAGTTATCCTCCGAGATAAGCGCAAATGGTTGGAGCAACGTAGTTAGACGTGGTTGGAGCGACGTGGTGGGAGCGACGTAATGGGAGCGACGTGGTGGGAGCGATGTTGTTGGAGCGACATGGTAGAAGCGAGGTAGTGGGAGCGATGTTGTTGGAGCGACGTGGTTAAAGCGGTGTGGTTGGAGCGATGTAGTGGGAGCGATGTTGTTGGAGCGACGTGGTTAAAGCGGTGTGGTTGGAGCGATGTAGTGGGAGCGACGTGGTAGGAGCGACGTTGCTGGAGCGAAGTGGTAGGAGCGAGGCGGTTGGAGCGACGTTGTTGGAGTGACGTGGTAGGAGCGACGTGGTGGGAGCGATGTGGTAGGAGCGACGTTGCTGGAGCGACGTGGTTAAAGCGGTGTGGTTGGAGCGACGTGGTAGGAGCGAAGTTGTTGGAGTGACATGGTAGGAGCGACGTGGTGGGAGCGACATGGTTGGAGCGATGTGGTAGGAGTGACGTGGTAAAGCGGTGTGGTTGGAGCGATGTTGTTGGAGCGACGTGGTAGGAGCGATGTAGAGGGAGCGATGTTGTTGGAGCGACGTGGTTAAAGCGGTGTGGTAGGAGCGACGTGGTAGGAGCGACGTTGCTGGAGCAAAGTGGTTGGAGCGACGTTGCTGTAGCGAAGTGGTAGGAGCGAGGCGGTTGGAGCGACGTGGTAGGAGCGACGTGGTGGGAGCGACGTGGTGGGAGCGACGTGGTTGGAGCGACATGGCTAAAGCGGTGTGGTTGGAGCGATGTTGCTGGAGCGACGTGGTAGGAGCGACGTGGTTGGAGCGATGTAGTGGGAGCGATGTGGTAGGAGTGACGTGGTTAAAGCAGTGTGGTTGGAGCGACGTTGCTGGAGCGACGTGGTAGGAGCAACGTGGTTGGAGCGACGTTGTGGGAGTGACATGGTAGGAGCGACGTTGTTGGAGTGACGTGGTAGGAGCGATGTGGTGGGAGTGACGTGGTTAAAGCAGTTTGGTTGGAGCGACGTTGCTGGAGCGACGTGGTAGGAGCGACGTGGTTGGAGCGACGTTGCTGGAGCGACGTGGTAGGAGCGACGTTGCTGGAGCGACGTGGTGGGAGCGATGTTGTTGGAGCGACATGGTAGAAGCGAGGTAGTGGGAGCGATGTTGTTGGAGCGACGTGGTTAAAGCGGTGTGGTTGGAGCGATGTAGTGGGAGCGACGTGGTAGGAGCGACGTTGCTGGAGCGACGTGGTGGGAGCGACGTGGTTAAAGCGGTGTGGTTGGAGCGATGTAGTGGGAGCGATGTTGTTGGAGCGACGTGGTTAAAGCGGTGTGGTTGGAGCGATGTAGTGGGAGCGACGTGGTAGGAGCGACGTTGCTGGAGCGAAGTGGTAGGAGCGAGGCGGTTGGAGCGACGTTGTTGGAGTGACGTGGTAGGAGCGACGTGGTGGGAGCGATGTGGTAGGAGCGACGTTGCTGGAGCGACGTGGTTAAAGCGGTGTGGTTGGAGCGACGTGGTAGGAGCGAAGTTGTTGGAGTGACATGGTAGGAGCGACGTGGTGGGAGCGACATGGTTGGAGCGATGTGGTAGGAGTGACGTGGTAAAGCGGTGTGGTTGGAGCGATGTTGTTGGAGCGACGTGGTAGGAGCGATGTAGAGGGAGTGATGTTGTTGGAGCGACGTGGTTAAAGCGGTGTGGTTGGAGCGATGTGGTAGGAGCGACGTGGTAGGAGCGACGTTGCTGGAGCAAAGTGGTTGGAGCGACGTTGCTGTAGCGAAGTGGTAGGAGCGAGGCGGTTGGAGCGACGTGGTAGGAGCGACGTGGTGGGAGCGACGTGGTGGGAGCGACGTGGTTGGAGCGACATGGCTAAAGCGGTGTGGTTGGAGCGACGTTGCTGGAGCGACGTGGTAGGAGCGACGTGGTTGGAGCGATGTAGTGGGAGCGATGTGGTAGGAGTGACTTGGTTAAAGCAGTGTGGTTGGAGCGACGTTGCTGGAGCGACGTGGTAGGAGCAACGTGGTTGGAGCGACGTTGTGGGAGTGACATGGTAGGAGCGACGTTGTTGGAGTGACGTGGTAGGAGCGACGTGGTGGGAGTGACGTGGTTAAAGCAGTTTGGTTGGAGCGACGTTGCTGGAGCGACGTGGTAGGAGCGACGTGGTTGGAGCGACGTTGTGGGAGTGACATGGTTGGAGCGACGTTGTTGGAGTGACGTGGTAGGAGCGACGTGGTGGGAGTGACATGGTAGGAGCGATGTAGTGGGAGCGACGTTGCTAGAGCGATGTTGTTGGAGCGATGTAGTGGGAGCGACGTGGTTGGAGCGACGTTGTGGGAGTGATGTGGTAGGAGTGACGTGGTAGGAGCGACGTGGTGGGAGCGACGTGGTAGAAGCGACGTTGTTGGAGCGACGTGGTGGGAGCGACGTTGTTGGAGCGACGTTGCTGGAGCAACGATGCTGGAGCGACATGGTAGGAGATACGTGGTTGGAGCGACGTTGCTGGAGCGACATGGTTAAAGCAGTGTGGTTGGAGCGATATTGGAGCGACATTGTGGGAGTGACGTGGTAGGAGCGACGTGGTTAAAGCAGTGTGGTTGGAGCGATGTTGGAGCGAAGTTGTTGGAGTGACGTGGTAGGAGCGACGTGGTAGGAGCGACGTTGTTGGAGCGACGTGGTGGGAGCGATGTTGTTGGAGCGACGTTGCTGGAGCGAAGTTGTTGGAGCGATGTAGTGGGAGCGACGTGGTAGGAGCGACGTTGTGGGAGTGATGTGGTAGGAGCGACGTGGTGGGAGCGACGTGGTGGGAGCAACGTTGTTGGAGCGACGGTGCTGGAGCGACGATGCTGGAGCGACATGGTAGGAGCGACGTGGTTGGAGCGACGTGGTTGGAGCGACGTTGTGGGAGTGACATGGTAGGAGCAACGTTGTTGGAGCGACGTGGTAGGAGCGACGTTGCTGGAGCGATGTAGTAGGAGCGACGTGGTTAAAGCAGTGTGGTTGGAGCGATGTTGCTGGAGCGATGTTGCTGGAGCGTCGTGGTTGGAGCGATGTTGGAGCGACGTTGCTGGAGCGACGTGGTAGGAGCGACGTGGTTGGAGCGACGTTGTTTGAGTGACGTGGTAGGAGCGACGTTGTTTGAGTGACGTGGTAGGAGCGATGTGGTGGGAGCGGCGTGGTTGGAGCGACGTTGCTGGAGCGACGTGGTTGGAGCGACGTTGTGGGAGTGACGTGGTAGGAGCGACGTGGTGGGAGCGACGTGGTGGGAGCGTCGTTGTTGGAGCGATGTAGTGGGAGCGACGTGGTAGGAGCGACGTGGTTGGAGCGACGTTGTGGGAGTGATGTGGTAGGAGCGACGTGGTTAAAGCAGTGTGGTTGGAGCGATGTTGGAGCGACGTTACTGGAGCAACGTGGTTGGAGCGACGTTGTGGGAGTGACATCGTTTGACTCAACCTGTGCAATCAGTGCTTCGCTGACGACCAGTGACTCTTGTCACAGAGCACCGATGTTTTCAACTGTTCCTTTGGATCATTCCATTTTATATATATATATATATTTATATATATATATATAACAGGCGCTGGTTCACAAAAGACAGTTTAAAAAAATAAAATAAAAACACAACATACAAAACGTCCACAAAATGGCGACAAGGTTCAGAGTCCAACTCTCATGCTGTGTCTCAAATCACATACTTGTGTACTCAAGGTTAGTATTTTTAGTGCGTAAGTGCGTCTCAATTCTTAGTATGTAAAGTTAGTGCTCCATACATACTGAATTGTTACTAAAACGTCCACAAAACTGAGTATGAATCGATGGACACTTTCTACACTAAACAGCTCCATCTTAGTGACGTTGTAAACGGAAGTTACGTCATATATATATTCATATACTTCCAGGTGTATTTTCAGCAGCAGTAGGAGGATAAACATATCTTCACTGCTGATACCAGCTAAAATATCTCGCGAATATTTAGATTCTCATATTTTTTCTTTATTTCTTTTTCCAAACTTGCAATCCTTGCTGCCAGCAGGTGTCGCTAGTGTTCCTACAGCTGGTTGAAACCATCGTTAAATAGTAGTAGAAGAAGAAACTGTCGCGTCATTTCCTGTTAGTTTGTAGCAGCAGAGTTTCAAAACCAGAAGTCCAAAGAAACAAGTGCAAGGGCGGCTGTAAAGCACAAGATCCACTATAACAACATAAAAAGGCAGTCAGGAAGTGAGCGTCCGAGATACAAAGTTGGTTCACAAGATGAACTACTGAGAGCTTCATCGACGGTCCAGGGAAACCGTGCTGACTCCGGCCAGGATCTCCGTCTTTAAGCAACGCTGATTGGCCTGATAGTCGACAGCTTTGGATCTTTCATTGAAATCAAGAGCAAGCATGAAGAGAGCAGAGGAAACAAAGGTCTGGACACAACACAAATCTGTACAAAATAAAAGCCCAACACGTATATTAAGTTGATTCCACGTTGAAAGCAGTGTGGTTGGAGCGATGTTGGAGCGAAGTTGTTGGAGTGACGTGGTAGGAGCGACGTGGTAGGAGCGACGTTGTTGGAGCGACGTGGTGGGAGCGATGTTGTTGGAGCGACGTTGCTGGAGCGAAGTTGTTGGAGCGATGTAGTGGGAGCGACGTGGTAGGAGCGACGTTGTGGGAGTGATGTGGTAGGAGCGACGTGGTGGGAGCGACGTGGTGGGAGCAACGTTGTTGGAGCGACGGTGCTGGAGCGACGATGCTGGAGCGACATGGTAGGAGCGACGTGGTTGGAGCGACGTGGTTGGAGCGACGTTGTGGGAGTGACATGGTAGGAGCAACGTTGTTGGAGCGACGTGGTAGGAGCGACGTTGCTGGAGCGATGTAGTAGGAGCGACGTGGTTAAAGCAGTGTGGTTGGAGCGATGTTGCTGGAGCGATGTTGCTGGAGCGTCGTGGTTGGAGCGATGTTGGAGCGACGTTGCTGGAGCGACGTGGTAGGAGCGACGTGGTTGGAGCGACGTTGTTTGAGTGACGTGGTAGGAGCGACGTTGTTTGAGTGACGTGGTAGGAGCGATGTGGTGGGAGCGGCGTGGTTGGAGCGACGTTGCTGGAGCGACGTGGTTGGAGCGACGTTGTGGGAGTGACGTGGTAGGAGCGACGTGGTGGGAGCGACGTGGTGGGAGCGTCGTTGTTGGAGCGATGTAGTGGGAGCGACGTGGTAGGAGCGACGTGGTTGGAGCGACGTTGTGGGAGTGATGTGGTAGGAGCGACGTGGTTAAAGCAGTGTGGTTGGAGCGATGTTGGAGCGACGTTACTGGAGCAACGTGGTTGGAGCGACGTTGTGGGAGTGACATGGTAGGAGCGACGTTTTTGGAGTGACGTGGTAGGAGCGACGTTGTTGGAGTGACGTGGTGGGAGCGATGTTGTTGGAGCGACGTTGCTAGAGCGATGTTGTTGGAGCGATGTAGTGGGAGCGACGTGGTAGGAGCGACGTTGTTGGAGCGACGTGGTGGGAGCGATGTTGTTGGAGCGACGTTGCTGGAGCGATGTTGTTGGAGCGATGTAGTGGGAGCGACGTGGTAGGAGCGACGTGGTAGGAGCGACGTGGTTGGAGCGATGTTGTGGGAGTGATGTGGTAGGAGCGATGTTGTGGGAGTGATGTTGTAGGAGCGACGTTGTTGGAGTGACGTGGTAGGAGCGACGTGGTGGGAGCGACGTGGTAGAAGCGACGTTGCGGGAGCGACGTGGTGGGAGCGACATGGTAGGAGCGACGTTGCTGGAGCGACATGGTAGAAGCGACGTGGTTGGAGCGACGTGGTAGGAGCGACGTGGTGGGAGTGACGTGGTAGGAGGGACGTGGTTGGAGTGACGTGATAGGAGCGAAGTTGTTGGAGTGATGTTGTGGGAGTGACGTGGTAGGAGCGACGTGGTGGGAGCGTCGTTGTTGGAGTGACGTTGTTGGAGCGACGTGGTAGGAGCGACGTGGTAGGAGCGACGTTGTTGGAGTGACGTGGTAGGAGCGACGTTGTTGGAGTGACGTTGTGGGAGTGACGTGGTAGGAGCGACGTGGTAGGAGCGACGTGGTTGGAGCGACGTGATGGGAGCGACGTGGTAGGAGCGACGTTGTAGGAGCGACGTTGTGGGAGTGACGTGGTAGGAGCGACGTGGTAGGAGCGACGTTGTTGGAGTGACGTGATGGGAGCGACGTGGTAGGAGCGACGTTGTTGGAGCGACGTTGTGGGAGTGACGTGGTAGGAGCGACGTTGTTGGAGTGACGTGGTGGGAGCGACGTGGTAGGAGCGACGTTGGTGGAGCGACGTGGTTGGAGCGATGTGGTAGGAGCGACGTGGTTAAAGCAGTGTGGTTGGAGCGATGTTGGAGCGACGTTACTGGAGCGACGTGATAGGAGCAACGTGGTTGGAGCGACGTTGTGGGAGTGACATGGTAGGAGCGGCGTTGTTGGAGCGATGTGGTGGGAACGATGTTGTTGGAGCGATGTTGGAGCGACATGGTTGGAGCGACATTGTGGGAGTGACGTGGTAGGAGCGACGTGGTGGGAGCGTCGTTGTTGGAGTGACGTTGTTGGAGCGACGTGGTGGGAGCGACGTGGTAGGAGCGACGTGGTAGGAGCGACGTTGTTGGAGTGACGTGGTAGGAGCGACGTGGTAGGAGCGACGTGGTGGGAGCGACGTGGTGGGAGCGACGTTGTTGGAGTGACGTGGTGGGAGCGACGTTGTTGGAGCGACGTGGTGGGAGCGATGTTGTTGGAGCGATGTTGGAGCGACATGGTTGGAGCGACATTGTGGGAGTGACGTGGTAGGAGCGACGTTGTTGGAGCGACGTGGTGGGAGCGACGTTGTTGGAGCGACGTTGCTGGAGCGATGTTCTGGGAGCGACGTGGTAGGAGCGACGTGGTAGGAGCGACGTGGTTGGAGCGATGTTGTGGGAGTGATGTGGTAGGAGCAACGTTGTTGGAGTGACGTGGTGGGAGCGACGTGGTGGGAGCGACGTGGTGGGAGGAACGTGGTAGGAGCGACGTTGCTGGAGCGACATGGTAGAAGCGACGTGGTTGGAAAGACGTTGCTGGAGCGACGTGGTAGGAGCGACGTGGTTGGAGCGACGTGGTTGGAGCGACGTTGTGGGAGTGACGTGGTAGGAGGGACGTGGTTGGAGTGACGTGATAGGAGCGAAGTTGTTGGAGTGATGTTGTGGGAGTGACGTGGTAGGACCGACGTGGTAGGAGCGACGTGGTAGGAGCGACGTGGTGGTAGCATGTTAGCATTGCTGACACTCTCAGGGCTGGAAGCACATTGAATCTACAGCAAAGGTAAATGCATTTGTTTCGCGACAAAGACTCAACATGAACAAAGACAGTAAGTCGCCTCATGAGATGTTCAGGATCTTTCCTTGAGCTTCTACTGTCTAAGAGTGATTTCACACCACATTTGTCACCATGGATCAATAAACTTGCCTTTGGGCTCAGCTCTTTATTGTATTATTTTTATTATTAGTAATAGTATAATAATCATACAAATTATTCTTACATAAATATATAATTGAAATATTTAAATATATATATATATATAAAAATTGTGCAATTGATAAATAAATGAACACAAAATGTCTACACCATGTAAACGTTGGATTTCAAATGCTAGACGTCGGTTCTTTTGCAACAAAGCAGATCCTTTCTCGTTATTCAAGAGGCTTCAGACGATGTCGGGCTTCATAGTGAGGAGGAGCTGTGGGTGGCAGCAGAGTTTGCGGGAGGAAGTCTGTCTCGCTTGGATGACCGGAGCAGCGAGAGGCTGTTCGGGGGAAGACAGACAAGACAAGTGCAGCCTCCCTCTCTTCCGTCTCTCTCCTCCCCCTCTCCGTCCCTCCCTCCATCCCTCCCTCCATCCCTCCTCCATCTCTCCTCCAGTGTCGCGTCCCACTCTGTTCCAGCTCCAGCTCGTGGACGAGGCAGGACTTGACGCAGGGAGAGGCTTGACTTTCCAGGATGAGACCCACGAGACTCTGCAGCGACACCCAGACCCTCGGACGGACGGAGGTGCAGTAGAGACGCAGAACCCAGAGCTTCACTCCTGCCTCGGTGATGAATCCTCGCACATCCACAGGAGACGGATTAATATTTAACAGTGGATTCCTCGGCGGCTGCGAGCCAGACATGTAAGTACTGAACTGGTCCAGCATGAACTTCTTCACATCAACATCTGGATCTAACTATCATGGTGATGGAAAGTGTTTTTTAATCTGTGAACCGTCAGTGCAGATGTTCCTGTTAATCCTAGTCCTGGAATAATCCCCACAGATTTGATGATAGTAATGCAGCTGATGCTTCACTCCTGTGAGGGAGTGTGTGGAGATACTGGACCAGACATGAGCTGTAGGTGAATCCGTGTGTTTAAAAGTCGTAGCAGAAGGTTTGTGTTGATGCAGTCGATTGGAACGTTTGTTGTTCAACGAGACTCAGATTGAGGGCAAGAAGAACTTCTGCTCAATTTTCTGTCTGATTCCAGTTTAATTTTCTACCTTAAACGAGGCATGAGGCGCGTCGGGGAAATGTGGCGTGAAGATAAGAACATGTTCATCTGATGATGCAGCAGAACTTTTTGAGGCTGTTTATATAAACCTGTGTTTATCCTCAGACAACACCTGCTCGTTACTGCACATTAAAATGGATAGAAATGAAATACATATTTTAAATTATCTTTCATCTACCGAGAGCTATTTTTCAAATGTTATGTGTATCGAACGTTATGATCTGTTTGGCTTTTAAACAAACTCTTTATTTTTTTAGTAGAAAAACTACTTTCTGCAGATTTGAAGATACATTTGGAAATGTTTCTTCTTTCTTTCAATCCTTTGAGATAATTAATGAAAGATCATTTGCCTTTTTTCTTAAAACAATCCCCTGAGACTCGTCCGTCCTGATGTATCTTGATTTAAAGAAAATGAAAAGGATAAGCATAGAATAATTATCCAGCAGTACTTTACAAGGACAAGCCACATATATTGTTTATATGTGCGGTACTTTGTATTATAGAAACACTTGATTTACTTGACCCGCTCCAGGCCTTACGTTGGGACCAGCTTCAGGGACATGAGACCCAGTAACCCTGTCGTCATTGACGTCGCTTCTTGAATCGTCACAAATAGGTCGAGACCAAAGTGAAGATGAAGAAAAACCTTCACTGTTGAAGGTTTTTCTCCAAGAATTTCTCCATTGAAACGTTTAAAACTGCTGTCCTGGCGTCACATCCTGGTCATACACGTTGTCGCTCATGGCAATAGTTTAATAAATATATTTGAGTATTAGACGGATGAGCTACCTGAGAGAAATGGAAAGTGCAACTGGTTGAAAACTCAAATGGTCTTTTAATGGCCTCTGACGGCTTGAAAAAAGTCGAGCTGACAGATGTGATGAAGCACAGGAGTGACATAGAGATAACCTGGGTCAGGTGCATTTTTAAGGCCGGGAATAAAACATTCATGACAGTTTCTCTGCAGAAAGTAATAGAAACATGAGTCTGTGTCGTCATGTTTATTTCATGTATGTCCAGGAACTGGAGCTTGAGAATAAGAACAAACAAGTGTTTTCTTAGTACTAGTTGATATAGTAGTTTTCATACTGGACATAATTGTTCATCCCTCGTTCTTCTCTTAGACCAGTTATGTTCTGCAGAATACACAACAACTATATAGTATATAAATATTATAGGAGAGAGTCTTACTGAGAGTGTCCAGTGACATCATGATGTTCTGGTTCTGTTGGATCTGTCGTCAGCCTTTGACACAGTTGAACCAGATCCTGAAGACTGAGGGATGAAGACCGTCTGGGTCTGAGTTAGAATGGTTCTCATCATACCTTTCTGAGTGCAGCTTCAGTGTATCTGCCAATCAAATGAGGTCTGAATAGGCAGATCTGTTGTGTGGAGTCCCTCAAGGTTCTGTTCTGGGTCCTTTATTGTTTGAACTTGATTCCTCTGGTTAAAATCATTCAGTCCTGATGTTTCTGATGACATCTAGTTCTACTGCTCTTTTGATGATTCTTACTTTCAGATCTATTTATGGTCAGACCTTCATGATCTGATCCAGACTTACACCCCAGCTCGGGCTCTGAGGTCTGTGGATCAGAATCTACTGATGGTTCCTCGCACACGGTTCAGGACCAGAGGAGAGAAATCCTTCCAGACTGTTGCTCCTAAGCTTTGGAACGATCTTCTCTCTCTTTGTGTTTGATGATCTACTGACTCCTTCAAGAAACATCTGTGTTTGATGATCTACTGACTCCTTCAAGAAACATCTGTGTTTGATGATCTACTTACTCCTTCAAGAAACATCTGTGTTTGATGATCTACTGACTCCTTCAAGAAACATCTGTGTTTGATGATCTACTGACCCCTTCAAGAAACATCAGTGTTTGATGATCTACTGACTCCTTCAAGAAACATCTGTGTTTGATGATCTACTTACTCCTTCAAGAAACATCTGTGTTTGATGATCTACTGACTCCTTCAAGAAACATCTCTGTGTTTGATGATCTACTGACTCCTTCAAGAAACATCTCTGTGTTTGATGATCTACTGACTCCTTCAAGAAACATCTGTGTTTGATGATCTACTGACTCCTTCAAGAAACATGTGTGTTTGATGATCTACTGACTCCTTCAAGAAACATGTGTGTTTGATGATCTACTGACTCCTTCAAGAAACATCTGTGTTTGATGATCTACTGACTCATTCAAGAAACATCTGTGTTTGATGATCTACTGACTCCTTCAAGAAACATCTGTGTTTGATGATCTACTGACTCCTTTAAGAAACATCTGTGTTTGATGATCTACTGACTCCTTTAAGAAACATCTGTGTTTGATGATCTACTGACTCCTTCAAGAAACATCTGTGTTTGATGATCTACTGACTCCTTCAAGAAACATCTGTGTTTGATGATCTACTGACTCCTTCAAGAAACATCTTAAGACGTTTTTATTTGTTCAGGCTTTTACTTGATTTTCTGGAACTCCTGTTGTGTTATCAGTTTTATCTTGATCTTTAAAGTATATACTTTATTGAATACTGTTTTGATTGTTTAAGCGCTTTGTGACCCTGGTCTGGAAAAGCGCTATAAATAAAAAAAATACTTACTTACTTACAATTTATTAAGTTTGTTAGTTAAATATTTCACAGTTATAGAGTTATCAATGGAGAGCTAAAGTTATTGGGAAATGTTTAAATGGTATGAGGTATATTTATTATGTTTTATGGTGTTTTGGATTACACTCTAGATCCTCTAAACTTTCTCATTTGGTTTCTAGAAGTTGTTTCTTCTGTAAGATGCTTCACATTTTTTATTAAACAAAAATATAAAATTATTTAATTTCTTTCTGATCAATTGTTCACCTGGAGCTTCAATAACAGATGTTACAGTCGAACAGTTTGAAGGTGTTTAGATGTTGTTAAGAGTCTTTCTGGACGAACTGAGCTCCAGTCGCTACATTAAAATGAACAAACATTTTAGTCTCTAAAAAGAACAGATTAAAAATCAACATTAGACGACATGAGAACATGATTGAAGGTTGAATTCTGAGAGAACCATCAGTTGAATTTATACAATAATATACTGAAGTGTTGGACAATGTCTTGTCAAGTAATATCAATAGTAAAAATATGTTTTCCTTTTTTAAGATGAACTCTCTTTTGCCAAGTCATTTTATTTCCCTTCACACCTTGTGTTTGCATTTCTGGCAGTGAATTAAAAGAAACACAAAGGGAAAATGAAAGTATGAAATATGTATTCCAGCAGAGGAAATGAAAGTTCTGACTGAAATGTTTGCACAGGAGCAAATAAAGTAAAGAACTGACAACAATAATAAGATGGAAAGTTATCTCAGAGATTTTATTACAGCTTTGAGTCTCGCGTGTATGCAAGTGTCGATTCTCTTAGTTATTTTGAAGTAACAAATGATAACAATTACCTTCAATAAAGGTCCAGCAGGTATTCAGTGACACAGTATCGACACAGTGTCGCTATGTGTTGAAATGCTTCATGACGCCTCATCGACCCGTCACTCGTGGTTAGTTCGTGGGAACAAAGAGCTGAACCTCGAGACACGACACAGAAGAGGTTTAAGATCTGATCAGAGAGTTAGTTCAGGTGCGCAGGTACAACCAGGAAGCAGGTGGACGCAGACAACAAGGGGGCGGAGCAAACAGGAACCAGGAACCGAGTCAGGAGTGAGCGATCACTAGAATAAAACAGGACATGAAACGTGAAGGATCAAGATTAAGAAAATAATCATGACAGACAAACCAGAACATGACACTGTTATCTTGGACAGATCTCCAGCTTCAATGTCTCTCGATCCAGATCTGATTCTTTTAATAAAACACAACGGTACGAAGATATTCACATCCGCGACTGCTCACCTTGTTAGGATTGATCAAAGGTTGCTGAGAACAGGACCATTATTCGTTGAGTTAAGGTAAATGATGGAGGCCAATACAATACAATACAAATATGACAAATATGAGTTACCAAAGAAAACTAAGAAGTCAAAACTGGGGAAAAAAAGTCTGTTTTGCAAAATTGGAACAATCTTCCCTGATTTTTGATTTGTGGATGAAAACTTGACTAATAATAATAATTTGACTTTTACTCTGAACAATTATGCTTAGACACAATGTTCTGAGTGATGTTCAATTTAAAAATGTCAAATATTTCAGTCATGTCCTGTCATTTATGTTCCCTTTCAACTGACTTGTTTTATTGTGAAGTCCTGATCCTTGTCATGTTAACTTCCTCTCGTCGCCTCATTGATTCACCTGCGTCTTCGTCTCACCTGATCCTCGTTCTACTTGATTGTTGTTTAAAAAACATCCTTCGTCTGTGAGTCTCTGTTGTCGAAGGTTTGTGGCATGTGTTTCGCTGCAGTATATGTTCAGTGGTCAATGTTTTTGTTATTAAAGTAGTTGTTGATCATTCCTGCTCCGAGTCCTATCAGTGTCGATGATTTCTCTTCTAGGGCTGATGATTGATCAAATTAAATAATCATTTATGATGGATTCAGGAGTCATGATTATTGATCCAGACTATACATGATCTCAGGGAAAACCTCTGTTTTACTGCGTTAACATATAAGATAACATAATAGTTAACACTATTTATACATTTGAATGCATTAAAAGAAAATGTGATAAAATAACCAAATAAACATGCTTTACAATGTATCAGGACAAATAACTGTTTGCTTCTTTGTCTCACATCACTTTTCTCAGTATATTGTTCAGACCCGTGTGGATCTTATTGCTCAGACTTCCTCTGCTTATGTTATTCTGTTCATGAAGTAAGATCATGTGGTGCCCCCTAGTGGTTGGCGTAAAACAGCATAAATGAAATAATCGATCAGGGTTGTTCAGTCGTGGAAGCCAACATCATGATTAAATGTGTTTAATGGTACAGCCTTGTGTCTTCCAGCGTATTTCTGCTGAATATGAGTCTTGATTCCACAGCTGTGACGATCACCCCGATACACATTTAACACTTTCAAGCACTTACTCCTGGCAATACAATGACTTGAATACTGTTATTCAGCAGATTATTTGAGTTACAATAGTAAATATTTCATTCCATGAAGCTTATTTGTAAAGCTTGATGCCATAAGACACTTCACCCTGATTGCTCCTGATGGTGAACTTGGCGCAAGTGTGCAGCCTACAGCCTACTCCCATCAGTATGTGTGAATGGTTGAATTTCCCCTCGCGGGACTAATAAGGGATTCTAAAATAAAAAAAATAAAAAAATTATTAACCAACCACACGTTAATCACAGCTCGCAGGGAAACGACGGCAGAAACGACACATCATTTCAAACAGAGAAATTGTGAGAGAGTCGTTTCAAAGGAATATCCTTGTTTCAGTCGCACCTTCTGACTTTTTACTAGGTTTGGTTCACTCTTCATATGGACAAAGGATTCATCATCAGTTAGGGAACAGATTAGTCCCACTAAGTTCTGTGGAAACCAATAGAGGGAACCAGTGGTTTCTACTTAATAAAAGATCAATGATACTCGAGTGAAGTGTTCTGTCAGTGACTCAAGTGTGATCATGTCATTGGCTCAGATGAGTGTGACGCACCAAAATAATCTTCTACACACACTTACAGTTAGTCTTTGCTTAATTCAATGTTCATTTAAAAAAAAAAGAGCAAATTATATAGTTTGCAAATGTTGACTAAAGTCATGCGACACAACCTACCAAAGGTGGACTTCACTGACTTCACCGCGTCGTCCTGAAGACAAAGTTTGAAGGTTTGATTAGATCGACTCAACTTTCTCTCGTCAGATTGCATTGGTTTCTTAAGTTGTCAATAAATAACATTTAATTCGATGTTTTGCTGCATTATATTAATGAAATGTGACGACAAACTTCTACCAGTTCAGCTCTGGTGTCTCACACTCTTCATCCATGATGGAACTGAACTGAACATGATGAGACTGTATGTGTTGGAGCCAGGAATGAAGTTTAGCATTTAAAATATAAATGTTTTATGCACTTTCCTATGATGACTTGAAAGATCATATCAGCACCGCAGTGATGCTAGAGAATAGAAATTAACCTTATTTATGCGACACAATGTGATACTTTATTGATTGATGTGCATCAGATCTGTTTACAGACACATACAGATAGATTTTCCTTTAAGTGCCATAAGGGGACATTTGGGTTTACAGCAGCATCAGGGGGAAAAAATACAATAAGCGAGAGCACACAAAAAACAAACATAAAAAACAAAACACTTCAATAAAAATACAATACAAATATAATTATTGTTTTGAAAAAGATAAAAGATAATTTTACAAATATACAGTATATACAAACATTTACAATATTTACAGAAGTTATTTCCTGGTGCATATCAACTGCACGTCAGGTGAGTCTGTGTCATATTTGTTTGTATTTTATATCTCAAGATGTTTGGCTGAAACTTTAATCCAAAGGAACCTGAGATCGAAGTTCCGCCACAAACAACAAAAAAATGCCTGAAAAAATGACCTCCTTGGCAGAGGTAATTTAGTAAAAGTATTACTTGTGTCTTCACTTTGTTTATTTAAGTATCAAATGTTTGTTACAAACTGTAGATGTCCTCATAAATAACTTTTTAAATCATGAATCTTACTGAATAATAACTATTACATACTTTCAGTAAAACAGACACTTTTGATCAGCACTCTTAGGGAAAAACATCTCTTTGGCTTCAAGCGACAAATGATATCATTAAGTGAAATAATTTCCTCAATGAAAAGAAAGGAAATTAAATGAAAGGAACTCATTTCACTTTCATACCTGGGCATCATATTGATTCCTATCACTGCTCATCATTAAATAATGATGGTCCATTTCTCTGGACATCGGTTCTCCATCCATTGTGTCCTGAGATGACTTCACTGTCGTGAAGGCAGGTCTTCAGATCCTTCCTCCATCTTTTCAATTCGAACACTGTTGCCCTGCCGCCTCTCTTTGGGAATGTCTTTAATTGAGTGTTTAATAAGAAGACGCCACACAGCAGCTTGTCTGCAGGATGGCATTGGAGCGCTGGGGCTGCTGCATTATTAAATGAAGTCTACGAGGCTGCAAACATGTTCCCCAGATTCAGCGTCTTAATTGGTGCTTCCCGTCTCACTCGGACCGTATGGATCTGCTTAACCAGGAAACGACCGGTCGGTGTGGGCTGGAAAATAAATGTAGAGATTCTCTGAACTAGTAGAATGATTTATCACTATGTAGATACATGTGACTGGTCTTTGTTCTTCTCTGCGTTGTGTTCAATAATCGTGGGATTTACTCGTGAGTTCAATCCCTTGTATTCTGTAAAAGAAAAAACATAAGTGGAGCTAGAAGTTCAAGTCAGAACCTTCTCTCTCAGTCAGCTTACATGTGCACTTGAAATACTAATCATACATGTTTACAAAACATTCAACCCTTTATAAATCACAATATATATATATATATATATATATATATATATATATATTTATAAGAAACAGAAATAATATCTGTAGTGCAAAAGAAAAAAAACATAAGTTCAACTCCCTCTCTGTTTCAAACAAAATTAAAACACATGAGCATTTAAATCACAAGTGACAAATAAAACAACTTAAACACATACAAACTCCATTAAAACGTCAAACACATTCATAATACATTCATCCGTTCACTACATCGCTCCAACATCATCAACAGTCTGGAAGGATTTCTCTCCTCTGGTCCTGAAGTTCAGGAACCATCAGTAGATTCTGATCCACCGACCTCAGAGCCCGAGCTGGGGTGTGAGTCTGGATCAGATCATGAAGGTCTGACCATGAATAGATCTGAAAGTAAGAACCAGAATTTTAAAATGATCCTGAAAGAGTTTGAAGGAGAAATGTGAGTTCTTCTACTAGAGCAACTCAGAGTACGAACTGCAGGCGAAACACATCCTTCTTGTTTAGACACAAAATAAACACAATAGTGTAAACGACACAAATGCATGGATTACAAGCTCATGGTTTGAATCGACCCAAAAACATGGTTTTCTGTCAAGATGAACACGTTTGTTTAATTTCCTTCCTGTACGTGTGGATTGTGAATCGATGATGTCATCCAAGTTCTAGCAGTGCTTTATTCTACCATGACCATGTCGAATATCCACGACATAATTCATTGTTAAGCATATTGTTCCAGATCAATGTGATTATGGGATTGTGCATCAAAGTGCAGCTGCTTCATCAAGAACAGAAACACAGGAAGAAACCTTGCAGTTTGTTCATAAATCAGTCACGTCTATTATTTAAAAGTTTGGTCAGAGCAAGCTTTAATATTTCAGCTCTGAGCTTTAAAATATGTTGGTGTGAAAATACTTTTAAATTGACCAAAAGACAAAAGTGAGTAAAAGTAGACGGACCAGTATAAACTGTATATATACATATAGTGTATATATATGGTAGTAGTTGAACAGTTTGGATTTAAAAAGACAGTCAATACGTGCTTGTTACATGTACAGCAATAATTAAGTTAAAATTAAAGAGACTTCTCATCCTTCTTTGTTCGTCCCTTTCTTTGGTTCAACTGTGATGCCAGTGAACGACTATCATTGGCAGTCTTTTAAAAAACTGTCTGATGGTCTGAATATCTGCATCCAGGGCCAGTGAAGCAGCAGCAAGTCAATAAAAAGGATCATTAAGTGCCATAACTTAGGCCGGTAGGAAATGTGGCTCCAGATGTGAGCGGCAGCTGATGGATGAAACGGGCTTAGAGCTAAACTGGCGTTTCCATCACCGCTGGTTCTGTTTGGCTATTGGCCGCGATATCATTGACAACGGGCGACAGATCTCTTAGGACCAGGGCAGTACATTTAACACACGGGTTATCTCCTGTAGAGCTAATTAAATGTATAAGTCTAGCTTTAAACCTCCTGCACAAACATAGGAGGTTTTATGGATGTTGGACCATCACAGACACCTCCATCGTGAGCAGGTCTTTTAAGGAGGCTACATCGTGGAGAGAGATCTGACCCCAGGTGCAGGAGGTCAAATATCTCTGGAGCATTTTCAGAAGTGAGGGAAAGATGGACTGTTGTCTGTAACGAAGACCTGATCCATGTTCCACCTCAGACAGTCGTACAGTTAAGGTAGTGATTGAAAGAACGTTTGTGGATTGAAGAAATAATTTTCTCAACATTGCTGGACTCTCATTGCGATGGGTTGTAATACTCATTTGGAAAACACATGAAGTAGAATCACTCCCACATCCAGATGAGCCACTTTGAAGATACCTTGCTGGAGGTCCTGTGTTCTTGGCATAGTGAGAGGAGACCCAGGGACTGACCCAGGTCCCAGTTAGCCTGGTGACACCTCTGCCATTTCCATGAAGAGCTTCTGGGGACAGAACATTCTGGGGGTCTTTACTCCAGCTGCTGCTCTACTGAGCCGACCTGAGATCAGAGATGGATTGATGTGACATTAAAGCCAAACATTCTAATGTATTTCATACCAAACATGCTACAAGGATTTAGATTGTAAACACTTTATATGGAGTTATATTAAATATTGAATGATTTGACTTTACTAAGAACATATTTGAGTGGTTGTTTGTTCAAATTTAAACAGACTTGAGTTAGTTGTCCTCGTTCTAATGCCAAGGTTTCATTGAACTGGTCTTAGGGACAATCTTTCTTAAGGACAGGAAAACAATGGGACGGTAAGTAAGTGCTGCAGAAAGAATGTCTCGGATGTTTGCATAGAAAAAAAAAGCTTTTTAATCTTAGTCACGATTTTGATGGACTTTAAAGACAACGGCTCTCCTGCTGTTGTCTTCATCATTATTCAGCATCTCCTAAACACCACTTAACTCCTGAATATCAATAGAAAAAAATAGAAGCTTATTCCATCAATCAAATGAGCTGCTCTGCTCATGGAGCTGACAGTTCACTGCTTGATGGGTAAAAATCTATTCATCTTCTTTTTTAACATTCTGACGTTCCCAGATATTGAGTGAGTCCGTCGTACAGCACAACAGATATGTTCCCTCTCGTGTCAAACATTCTGATTCTGAAATGACAACATTCGATTCGTCCTCAACAAAGACACGTGATTTCATGTCCAACACGCTCTTAATGTAAACCCTCTGTTTAAACTCACTGCTGGATTCACTGTGTGCAGCCAGAACATGTTCCTGGCATCAAATAACTAAATAGATTACAGACAACAGACTAAAGTGTTTGTAGGTTTGTGAGGCGCCCAGAAATGTGTTATCTTCAGCCACAGCATTGTTATCAGGCGGCTTGAAAGCAAAGATCGAGGCAACAGAGGAAACACTGATTACAGCAAGAGGAGAAAAACAGAGAAATGTTTTTTGTTTTTTTTACACATAAAACCCTCATTGATAAATAATGTAACACAGGGACGGTGTTAGTACATGTCTGATGTACCTCAGATACAAGTAAACTATTCAGTCAAATATTGTTTCAGAGTTTCCAGATACACGTGAGCAAATGATTGACTTTCAGATTTGTGTCAGTAAACCATGACAAAACCATATTATTATTATTGTAAGACAATCTGCTCACAGGCACAGTGCAGTCTATCCCAGCTGCCAAGGGCGAAAGCCAAGGGACCCCCTGAAGAGGTCTATGCACACAGACTCACACCTACGACAATTGAAGGCACTAAATAAACCTCTGTGTTTTTTGGACTGTGGGAGCAAAACAAAGCTCGAGCAGAAGCCGTTAGAATCCATACAAGTGATTATTTAGGATTATTTAGACCCGATGAGGAAACGTTCCTCTGGCGAAACATAACCCTCAACACTTACAACTCCAACACATTTTTACAATACATTTTTAATAGAGTTTATGTGAACGGTTTTGTTCTGTTTCATATTTCCTGAAGGAGATCTCCAGAGGGATTAATAAAGTCTATCTAATAACCCTTCATTTTTTTATTCATCAGATTTTTTATCTCCACTTCTGTTTTTTTAAACAAAAGGTTTTTTAACAACATTTTTTAACAACATGTTTCTATCGCTTCTTCCATCCCTTAAAATGCTGCGTTGCTGAAACAAGGGAAACAAGCGAACTGATGAATCTTGCATTATTTTGCCCGGAATAGCAAGAGACACATTTTAACGTGCGTTGAAAGACTCTCTGGGACTGAAGCAGAAGCTTCAACATCTGACGAGCTTCAATATGATATATGCAAATAAAAAACACGTTCATTTGGGAGGAAGAGTTCTGATGCGGCAGCTGAGAGCTCGAGACGCTGGAATAATAAGAATATCTCGAGGTGACGACGGTTCTGTGTTTCCTTGTTTTGCTTTGCATTACAATGTTGCAGTGAAACACTTACAGCATAAGGTTATGTGATCTTCACCCTCTTCAACATTTGAGTGATGTTTTTAAAAACACTTGTATGTATATAAGCCACTTCGTAAGGGTCTTTGTTTTTCTAGCTTTATATATTCCAAATTATTCATATACAACCTTTCTTTATTACTTGGTACAGTTGCTCTGAACTCTGGGCGTAAGGAAAGAGAAGATTCAGGCTGATTTTGGGCAATAAAATTGACAAAAGGAGCTGAAATGATAAAAAAAAAATCCCTAGTGAGTTTTAAATTTAGTTGAAATTGTAACTGGACATATTGGAACTATCACTTTGGTCTTGGTCGTTTTTTTTTGTTTTTTTTTCGTCACATGTTACTGCTGTTTAAAGACTGGACTGTCTTGTCAATCTTGTGTTGACGAGCTTCAGTGACAGTCGTGACGGAGGAAAACTGATCTTTCCTTCTTTGTTCTTCATGAAAGAGATTCTAGATTCTAGGACGACTCGCTGGCAGTGAGAGTCAAATTGAAGGATGATGTTCTCAGCTTGTGGTCCCTGGTGTCAAGATGACTTCACAACACTTGAATGCAGCAAATAGACACAGGATCAGTGGTTTGCACAGGTGTGTTTGAAAGAGGAAGTGCAGGTAAAGAGCTTCTCCTCAGATAGACTGTGGCTTTCTTTCATTATGATAAGATTTTCACCTTTTTTAAATGTCTTTTGACGAGTAAGTAACGGTTATTTGTAAAGATGTGTCTAGTCCAGGGTCACAGAGTGATTTAACAATCAAACACAATACACAGTTAAAATATATACATTAAAAGACACAATCCATAAAGTTATAATAAGAAGAAGGTATAATTGTCCAATTGTGTAGCGGGTACATGGGGGGTGTGTTCTCTCACCCAGTGGGTTATGGGTAGTTGTGCTGTCCTTGTCGTACTTGTTAATAAACAGTTGACTCTACTCACGTCTCGTTCCTCGTCCCACAAAACCCACATTTATACCAATATTTAACTTCAAAAACCTCAGGGAGCCGCATCAGGGGGTTATTTGATCGCAGGAAAGGGGGCGGGACTAGGGTTAGGGTAAATTATGCGACCATCATTTCAAATGTAGTCGACCCGACAAACCTCCGGGCGCAGGTGACTCTGGAGCTGCTGGTCTTCAATCAAGTGGTGGTCACAGTCTTTTCACACTTTTCAGTCTCAAGTTTTTTTGTGACATTCAGTGGAAATAAACTTCTGAGCTCGCATCAGTTTAGCAGTCGAATCATACCCGTCGAAATGACTTGAAACAACATCAATCCCTTTCATCTCAACAAACAAATACACAACTTCTCGACTTACCCTGGAAACAGTATCCAATTCAAAGTATAATCTCATATTTCTCAGACAACTGACACTTTTTTTTTTGCTCTCACAAAAACAAAGTTCAAGAAATGCAGTTTGAGATGTTGACGTTCACAGTTTTAACTCTTATTCTGAGGAGATATCGACTGTGTTTGGAGGCAAAAGTCACAAAGTACATGTGAAAGATTTTCACTTTCATGAGCATGAAAGAAAAAATGCTAAAAGTGACTTTCATAGCGACATGAAAGCAGGAAGTGGAAGAGGAAGAGGTTCTTCTTCTTTACTGTTTCAGTGTTGACAGAAATTTGATAAATCTAAACATTGATTTATATTCTTTTTGAAACTTATTCCCACTTAATTTGTGTCGTCCATTTCCCCACAGATTGTTATCCCGAAGACGTGCAAATCGTATTCCATACATTGGTGGTTGGATGTGAGACTCCTGTGACCCTGTAAAATTGAAGATGGAGTTGCTATGGAAACTACTGGTACTGCAGTCGCTGATGGGCTGCCTCGCAGGTAAGACGTCTTATTAGGAACATTTGATGCCTTTGTTTATTCTTGATGCTGATTCATATGCATTTGGGGCATGTGACGGATGAAAGTGCTATTTGAGGGAAAACCCATGAGCTGTGAGGAACTAAAAGATGAAGAGTGTAAATATCATATCATCATAGTGTTTTAATATTGGATCCTGTTAGACTTCTGGACAATTATTTTAGAACTAAACAGTTTTCACATTTGTCTCTTTACGTTTGATCTAGTATTGGAGGTCGTTGAAGGGTCAGGGATGTTTGTTGACATTTACAGTCTCTTCCCGGGCAATCACAGAGTTAGGGTTCGTCACATCAAATGTTATCATAAATATAACTTCATTTGTGTAGTTAAGAAACAAAAGGTACTGAAAATGGTCAAAAAGGTCCAGTAAAATGACAAAACATTCAAAACAAAAACAAACCTAATTCGCACCTCAGTGGCCTGTTGAGTTCACGACCCGCTAGATCAGGATATTGACAAACAACTAGTTTTTCACTTGAATTATTATTATTGGATTTGACTTTGACAACTATTTTGAGTTTCATACGTGTTAGATTGTACGAAGGGGTTTACAAGAAATGAAAACATGTAACAAAAAAATCTACGTCATGAATGAAAATAAACCTGCATTTACTAAAAAATACACGTTTCAATGTAAGAAAATAGTAGTTTAAGATAATAAATGCACATTTGAATTGAAACACGTTTACGTAATTTGTTTAAATTCCGCCGCCGGATCTACGTCCAGTGACGTTACAGGTATATTTAGCCTTGAAAGCATGTCTAGGAAACATTTGGAAATCACGAGATCAACGACATCTTTCCAGCAGATGAGACGACGGGGGTTAAATTAAATGTCATTTTTCAAACAGACCATAAAACTGTTGCAAGTTCATTGGTGGGTTCTCTCAGATGTCCGTCGCTCGTTTATCGTGCACTAAAGTGAAATTATGGTCTCATTTTCTATTGGCCAGAGGCTCTGCTCATTGTTCGCGCTCGGATGGATTGAATCTGTCTCTGACAGAAAGGCAGAGGTCAACGACTGAATCACTCACATGCTGATCAACAGGTTTAATTGTTTTCATTTCCTTTCATCATGGATGAGATGCTCATGATTCAGGAACGTCTCAACTATAGCAAAGAAAATTGTGAGTTTTAAGGATTTAAGTGAATCCAAATTCAACATATTTGGACTCAAAAGTTGAGTATTTCGACTTTCTTCCTATAAGTTATGATGATATTAGTAGTAATGTTCGGTGGCTCTTTTTATCAGCCCAGCAACCATCGTTTAATTACATTTAGATGATTCTGTGAGGAGCATCTGTTCGTCTTATATTTTCACTTTCATTCCCCGTCTTTGCGTTTGACAGTTAAACCTGATTAGAATTTAGGCTCAAGTGAAACATCCTAAATAAAATCTTAACTAATGTTTGAGGGCGAACAAAAGTGAGACCTTTTGTTTATTGATGTATAAAGAAACATTTTTACTTCTAACAACATAAATTCTCAACTATTTCACACGATCTACTCGTGTCTCCTGTAAACCACGTGTTATTTCATGAAGTGTTCAGTCTGGTTATGATTTATGTGAGAAAGAGACGTTTCTAACAACCTTCATGTGGTTTCTGGCAACAATGAAGAGATGTTTCAGCATTTTTTTTAAACACAAGAAACAACCCCAAAGATGACCTCAAATCAATCAAAAGGACTGAATCCCAGTCTGATTATTTGAAAACTGTAAGACTCTAAAGTGATAGAAAACAGTAATTACTTTATTAAATATAAGAGAGTTTGTGGTGAAGCTCTCAGACCATTCATCCTCTCACATGTGAACCACCTTGACAGATATCCTTGTATTGAACTTATACATTCTTGTGTTTTCTATTTTCATTTGTACTCAAATACTTGAACTAGTACTTTCTTAAGGGGAGTTTCACCGGACGCTCATGTTGAAGCTAATGTTGTGATATTTAGATCCTTCACTTCCTTCCTCCATGTATTTGTCTCAGGGTTATATGGACCAAAAGTCATCATCATATATATTTAGGTTTTATATTTAAACCCCTCGCCATTGGATACATCTGCCGTTAGAACACACACACTAAGTTGTACCATATATTATTAAAATAATGAATTTCATAAATTTTTCTACAGGCTTCAAAGCATCAGTCGCCAAAATATAATCTTTGGAAATGATTTCCCGAGATGGTTTAATGAATTCTTTCTGAATTAGCTGGAGTTCATATGTCGCCATATTCTCGGAGAACGTGACTAAAGAAGCGTCGACGTGAGCGAAGGCTGATCAGGCAGGAATGAGCTTCTGCATTTTTTTTTATCCCAGACAGACAGACTGTCCTGCTGAGACCAGGCCAGATACACCAGCTTCACTCTCACACTCAAATGGCTGTTTTCTCCTTGAACACTCAGCAGATCTGTACAAAACGAGGGAAGATTCTTGTCTTTTTTGTCCTGCTGAGGGTTTCTGCTGAAGATCGTTTAACGTTTTACTTTGAAGGAACCTGTTCTCACACGCAGCTGTAAACATGTTCTTCTGGAGTCTGGAGTTTGTTTTGTTCTGAACAAATGCGTGAAGTTGGTTATAATACATTTCCCAGTGCGAAGTTAAATTCCTATTATCTTTTGGAATGACTCATCTGCTTGTTCACTGAATTCCATCAATGATGGCGTGAAGGAACAAAATTAAAAACAACTGAAACGATTGGACTGAATTGTTAGAAAGATTAAACCAACAAATGTATAATATACCGAGTTTGCAAACATTCAGAGATTATTTCAATCAAGATTCATAAAAAAAAAATCATTCAACAAAGGATAAATCAATGCATACAGACTTGTAAACCCATCATGGACTGAAAAATATAGTGTTTTTAGAATCAGAATTAGGAATTATACTTATTTATGTTTCGCTTCCATTCATGGGATGTTGTCATGATTACATCACATTTAAAAGGGTTATTTTATGTTAATAATGTTGTGTATTTCACCCTTGTTAACATTGTAGTTTTCACTATCAAACTCTGGGTTGGATTATTCACTTAAAGATTACGTTTCAAGAAACAATTTCACTTGTTGACCCGTAATGTGATCTCATGCTTTTTATCTCATGCTTGAGAATGTTGGGAACACAGCCTGATACACAGTCCTGTGGAGTCTGAGCCACTAATGCATCTACAAGGATGTTCTTTCAGCTAAAAGCACGCGTGGCATCTTCACTCAGCCATGACTTGTGTGTCGCTGACAAACACTGCTTTTGGAAATCGCTGCACTTTCAGTGTTTTTAGCTGCTTGTCTTGGATTAAAGTTGTATTCGTGTTTCTCATATCCTTGTTGTCTGTGTGTTTATATAAATACTAACAACAAACATTGAATATACGAGTATGATTTGTGCTCTTATTATTAGCAGAAAAGTTGGGCCATGAAGTAGCATCAGGAGAGTAACTCATTTTTATCAAGGATGGTATGTAGACCATGTGACGTGGTAATGAACATGTAATGAGTTAATGTGTCCTTGAGCAGTGTTTATTTTTTTCAGGGGAAGTTTATAACGTGTCTTTGTTTATGCTTCATGCCGAGGATAAGCAAGAGCAAGATCTCGCTGCCTTTGAAAATGATCAGGCCATTACTTAAAAAGATGACAGTCGGACGATCTCAAATGCATTTCTTTTTACGGGACAATGTTTGTACGTTGTGAAGAAAATGCTGAATTTCCGACGTGATGCAAATACATTTGACTTGTGTCTGGTCGAAGCACTTTTCAGCCTCGCAGTGACCAGACATGCGGAACAAAAGGCAGGTCACAGTCGCTGATGCAAGTACATGTAACTCTTCCACCGCCAGTGTTTGACAGCAAATGAAAGCAAAGTGAAATAAATGTTTGCTTCCTCAAAAGGGTCTTTGTAAGTTCTAAAAATAATGAAATGCACAGTTTGGAGGAAAACTTTCTGGAGATAAAACAATCCAGAGTCTCTTCCTCGATTTATTTGTCATCTGTGAAGGAAAAAGAAAGAAAAGCACAAACATCCCACTGGGTTCCACAGCAGGTTCTGTTTCTCTGCCTCTGTAAAAAAAAAGTCCTTTTCTCGCGTCCAAATGCATCTTGAGAGACGAGATGGTATCAGTCCAATTTTGAAACTTTCCAGGCTCCTCTGGTGACTTTGGAGGAAGTCGCCTGAAGAGATTAAACTGCAGTATCATCTTTTAAAATCAGGCTTCAAAACTCACTTTTACAGATTGCCTTTATGTCATTTGCTCCAGTTATTGTCCTTAGTTCGATTTACTCGCCTCGTCTTTGCTTCGTCATGCTTTGACAGAAATAGCACTAAAGTTTTGCTTGTGCTCCCATGTTTGTGTTTAAGGTTTGACGATTATTTTCCTGAGTCTTTGCTACTTAGAAACATGTTTACTAACATAATTATAATGTTGCATAACTGGAAATAACTTGTGCATCTTTTTAGCCTTTTTTAATGAAGCACATCCAAGACTCATCATTCAAACAACTACACAATATATATTAATGCATTTAACGCTTAATTTTTTATGTGAATATATTTATATACTTTTGGCATTTGTACTAGAGCTGTCACAGCATGTTAGTAAATAAAATCTAAACAAACCCAAATATCAGTTAAAGTTATGATAATAATAATACATTTCATTTCTTTGCGCTCAAGATTGCCTATCATAAAACCCGAACAGCATTAAAACACAATTTAAACACAAAGACACATTAAAAACATAATTAAAACACAGTATTAGCTGCAATAAACATATTTAAATGTGTTTTAAGGTGTGATTTATAAAGTGTAATAGAGTTTCTCAGTTCAGGTGGCAGTAAGTTCCAGAGACTTTTGACAGTACTTTTATGAAGTTTCATTTACAAAAATCAAAGAAATGAAGATGCAGATGACACTTGGAGACTTGGGATCATATAATGTATGTGTGTATTATTGTGATCATATCTATTTAAAGATCCATCACTGTCCAAACACATCATACATAATTGGATCCTGGTGACCTAAAGATTGAGTCCATGCTCTTCACAAATGATGTCGTCCTGTTTGCTTCATCAGCTCCTGCTGTTTCACACACGACTTCATCTGAAGACTTGACGATCAGCACCTGTTATCCTAGAAGTTTTAGTCGTTTTTATTTCTTCTTTTATTGCCTCCATAATGTTATGAACCTCATTTTACATGCATCCACGGAGAGAAGCACGAGGATAATTTCAAGTCTTCACGCTGATTATTGGTCTAGTTTGATGAAAGTAGAACATCCATTATTCAGCTTAATATCTCTTTATTTAAACATTTTTAGGTTAAAAATTCATCAGAGAGATTCAAGTAGGGATAATATGGCACCATAGATCGTTTTCATCCTTTCTCACCTGAGTTTGCTGAGTGTACTTTTTTCATCTTCATGATTTATTCTCTAACTCACTCCCTCTGAGGATCTGCTGGGTGTGATCAAATTGTTTCTGCTGTTAAGCAGCGTCGCTACTTATCTCGAGAGCAGTTGCTGAGTCGACAGTGTCAGAGTGTTATTCTGCAGATGTCAACCGGGATCTTTTAGACTCGTCTGTCGGTTTAAAAAAAAAAAAAAAAACCTTTTTGATTTTTAATGAAGGTTTTTTAAATTCAGGCAAATAAAAAGAATCAAATTAAATGGAAAACATCAATGTTTTCCTTAAGTAAGTAAGTAATATTTATTTATATAGCGCTTTTCCAGACCAGGGTCACAAAGCGCTTTATCAATCAAAACAATACTCAAAAAAGTAGATACTTTAAAGATCAAGATAAAACTGATAACAACACAGGAGTTCCAGAAAATCAAGGAAAAGCCTGAACAAATAGAAACGTCTTAAGATGTTTCTTAAAGGAGTCAGTAGATCATCAAACACAGATGTTTCTTGAAGGAGTCAGTAGATCCATCAAGCGCAAAGAGAGAGAAGATCGTTCCAAAGCTTAGGAGCAACAGCCTGAAAAGATTTCTCTCCTCTGGTCCTGAGCCGTGTGCGAGGAACCATAAGTAGATTCTGATCCACAGACCTCAGAGCCCGAGCTGGGGTGTAAGGCTGGATCAGATCAGTGATGTAAAGAGGAGCCTGACCATGAATAGATCTGAAAGTAAGAACCAGAATTTTAAAGTTGATCCTGAAAGAAACTGGAAGCCAGTGAAGAGTTTTAAGGATCGGAGAAATGTGAGTTCTTCTACTTGAGCGGGTTAGAATTCTCGCTGCAGAGTTCTGAATCAACTGCAGGCGAGACGATCCTTCTTGTTAAGATACTTTAGCCATGGATACTAGTGTTTCATTAAATTAATCCATTTCCTGTGACACGTGGTCTCATAGTTGGGATGGTTACAATCCACCTGTTAATCTTAGGCTTGAAGAGATACATAAACTCCTACACTCTCATCCCCAACAGAAGACCGCTCTCCTTGTTTCGACTGAGAACCATGGGTTCGAATTTGGAGGTTATTATTTTCAGTGACAAAAGCCCTGACAACATCCAACCCTCACTGGAAACGAGTCTGACTTAATACCTGCTATGTCGACCAAACGGACTCCGTTGGTACAGAGAACATGCTTTACAGGGTCTCTGATACCCCATATTCTCCGAGCACCCCTCAAACGACTCCCCAATGGACATGATCGAAAGTCTTCCCAAGATCCACAAAACTCACGTGGACATGTTGGACTAACTCTCACGAACCCTCGAGTACCCTGTTTGAGGCTCTAGAGCTGATTCACAGTTCCACGACCTGGACTAAAACCACTTTGCTGCACATGAATCTGAGGTTCATTTATCAGACTGAACCTCTTTTCCAGGTCCCCTGAATAGACCTTGAAAGGAGGCTGAGGAGTATGATCCATTGTCCCTGGTCTGCCAGTCCAGAGGTTCTGCCTACAATGATCATGTGATGTTGTCAGTGTTTGCATCAACTCTGTGGATCTCATCGACCCCCGGACCCTCGTCCTGAGGAGCTGTTCACCACCTCGGCAACAGTATTTAAAACAATCGACTGTACATTTATTAAGGTAAGGTAAGGTGAGGTAAAACTTTATTGATCTCCTCAAGAGGTCTCCTTCGGGAAATTGTTTTTTTCCAATAGCCAGCAATTTTTCATAAACAATAAAAAATAATAAATAAAAAATAAAATAATAAGAAGAAAATAAAGAGAAAGAACAAGATGACACTAAAGATTACCCAGGTATATTATTTTTAGACACATTTGGTATTTGTTACAGTTTTGTTTACATTTCCAAAACAAAAGTACACATTGTGGACAGTTTCCTGCTGTTCCTCCGGCACGTGGGATATGATCGGTCGTATCTGCTCTTTATATTCCTAGTGTTGCTGAAGACTCAACATAAGGTCTCAGTAGGTGGACAACACCTGTGTCAGCTTCACCTTCTGTCTTTGTTGCACAAATAATGCAATAGTTGAAACCGATCCACAAATAAGACTCACTGATGAAAACAGAAACCGTAGCCGTTCAACTGTCAGAAGTGTTACAAAAATAGACGGAATAAAAGGAACTGAATTTGATTGAGCGCCGTCTCAGAAGATGAGGCTTAAACACAAGTGGCAGAATAATAAGTTCTGTAAAACTAATCACATTACTGTAGTCAGTTATTAAGCTCAACCAAAGTAGGACATGGAGACTTCAGGGGGAAACCAAGGTTGAGGAACATTTGTACTGTTTTAGGAAGTGTTGCAGTCCTACTGGTCCTGATAGCAACACTGTGTCTGCTGTGGAGACGACTTCTTTACTTGATTCAATCCATTCATAAGTCAGGAGTAAAGAAGAGTGGAACAAATGATAAAAGACTCGTTCACTTTATCACTTTAAGAGCTTTCTTTTTGGAAAAGTCTGAGCCACATACCCATGAGTTTTGAAATCATTAGGTTAATTAAATAAATGTACTATTTGAAAGTAAATAAGTAAGAGCGACTATTAAACTGTCTATGGTTGATCTTGTTCACTGCAATGTTTTAATTTCATCCTTTTATCATCTTCAAAGGCATCGTTTTGAATCACAACTACATTTATTATTGATGAGTTACAAGTCATGTTCCTTCAGAGTGGCTTATTGTTATTGAAAACATCATTTACTGCTGGTGATTTGTGGCCTAGACATGGTCCGCGGGCCGGCATTTAACCTCTAATATATGGACCTTCCTGGTGATTGGGCAAGTGTTAAAATGCTGTTCCTCACTGCTTTCATCAGATTTCAAAATATATTATCATTTTGTAGGAAATTTGTATGAAATGTGTCGAACTAAGAAATGACATTTATTGACTTATATCAGAAATAATTTTCTTTATGTACTTGTGACGATGATAATCATATTGACTTGCCCTTTATAACCATTTATATTTTACAAGTTCATAAAATGAGGTAAAATTTACTGATTCATATGTTCCTTGCAGATTGTTGTTGTCATGGCAACCATATTCCTTAGGTTTTGTGCAAACCTTCGGGTTGAACTTTCAGATTTCCTCATGTTTTGGGTCTACCTGAAGAGTTACAGCAGGAGATGGTTAAAAAAAGGGAACAAACTTAAAAGTTGTGACCCACTTGCATTACTTTTTCTTCCAAATGACATTATGATCCTGTTGGGTTTTCATTTGCTCTGCTTTTACCAGATCAGCGGGTGTGAAATGAACCTTCCAAGCATATTCTATATCTATCAGTGTCTGAAGTGCAGGAAGCCTGTGCAGCCCAGTGAACTACTTATGTTCTGTGACAGAACTATCTATCCTGCTCGTTGCAGGGAAGCATGGAGGCTGATATTACTCCAGTCCCGTCACCTTCCACGCGTTTAGGCAGCCTTGTTTATATATTTATTTTTCTAAGGGTGCTGGTCTCCATCATCATGAAGAAAATACCATTTCTTCAGGTTCATATGTCACCGTATATCTGTGCTGTTGGCATAGTGTGATGTGTTATCTGCAACAATCACTGAGGACACTATCTCTAATGTGGGCCGCACACAGAGAAACACATTTGAGCAGATCCTCCGAGAGAGTCTTATCTCTCGCAGCTATTGAGGGCAGCTTGTTGTTGGGGAGTTCATGAAAAGCCTTTTTTTGTCCAAGTGGACTCACTCAGGTGCTCAGCTGCCCAGTTTCCATGATTTATGTCGTGCCAGACTCTATAAAATTCATACTGTAGCGCCTGCAATCGGGCAAGGAGATTGTGTGTGTGTACGTGTGTGTGTGTGTGTGTGTGTGTGTGTGTGTGGGGGTGTGTGTGAGTGTGAGTGTGAGTGTGTGTGTGTGTGTCAATGTGCGTGTTCATTTCAAAAGTGTCACTTGTCAGTGCTGGGACTGCGCCGTGACAGACCAAAGCTGTTTTAGCTGTGCAGCGGGAGCACGCCGATGAATAGAAAGCTTATATCCTCTTTTTTTCTAACCCTCACCTGTCACTGTTTCTGCAGACTTTTATTTTTAGCTGATTTTCTGACAAAGACCAGAGAGTGTAGTGGATTTGTTTGTTGTAGCGCAGAGAGAAACACTGGCCTGATTCAACATTGTGCACTGACAGATGAATGCAAACAGCAGCTCCTGGAAACAGCCAGACATGGAACTAGCAATCATGAGCTGGAGTTTGGTATCGAGTGTTTGACTGATAAACTGTTCTTACTTGTTACTGAGATGTTTCCTAATGAATGACAATCAACTCTTTACCTTTAAGAGATGTTACTGTTGCTGAGGAGCAGATCCAAGTGAACTTGCTCCTGGCTTTTATTATTATTTTGGATTAAATCAACATCGCAACGTAATATAATTACATTTTAAAATAGTAAGTTTGAAAAGATAAATGGAAGTTACTGTAAGTGTTGTTATGAACCTTCAAAGTCACAGTTGATAGAAGACACTAATAAGACACTTGACAGTCAAGCAGAGGAAACTTCTGGAAATGTAATGTTCGTCACACAATACTAGCATTTACCTGATCAAGGTCAAGAGGTCAATCAACTAAGATCAATGAAAATTATGAAAATAACAATAGGATATTGAATCAAATTAAACCAAACTATCTATTTTAAGAGTTTTAGAAAAACACACACCTGCAATTGTATGGACAGACAGAGAGTATTTAACAGTTATTATTACATTTTCATATTTAATACAGACATAAGAAGCTCAAATGAAAGTTGAAAATAGTAAACAAAATAATTCTGATGCACTGAAGCTGATCTTTGTGTGCAAACCTCTGAATATATGTGTTTTATATAATAATAAGAGAAGCTTCTAAATGGCTATTAAATAGTACTATTAGTAAATTACAGGAAACTGTTTGGCCATCAGCGCGAATCTTGCACTTCAGAGACTAAGATCTTCCACAGAAAACAATCTTAATATATTGACTTTTTAATGTCATGTGGAGCTTCAGTATAAGAGGGAAGTTACAGTCGAGCAGTTTGAAGGTGTTTGGATGTGTCTTTTTGGACGAAGATGAAGACGAAGACAACTGAGCTCCAGTCGCTACTGGTCCTTGGACTTCAGGAGGTCCAGGACAAACAAAAACACAATTACTTAACCCTGATCACACGCCGTGACTGTCGACTAATAATCCTCCTGAAATCCCTCAGTTCATCACAGCGTCATCGTTCTTTAACAATGGCTGCTTGACTCGTGTCAGCAGTTGTAGGAAACTGGTCTGAGCAGACGAAACGATCCTCTTGAGATCAGAGGTCACCTGGCAACATACAACATCCGCCTCTTAAGTCTCTTATGACTGACTCTGACTTCAATCTCGTGAATCAACAACTTTGTTTATCGTTCATTAAGCCTCAGAAGAGGGACTCATTAGTAAGTGTCCATCAAGTTTTGAATGGAAGGTTACCATAGTGATAGAGCTGCTAAAGGTGGAGCAGAGCTTCGTGATACAGACGAGAGAAACTACAGCAGCTTCACACTGTCACATAACGAAACTATAGTATGTCAGTAGATTTGAGTTTGGTTTGTCTGACGTGTCCCTCGAAGCACTGGCTTCACTCGGTGGTTAGGTAGGACTTTATTGCCTTGAGTTTGAAGACGAGGGAGCAGAAGTCCACAGCCAGTAGATCATAGACACGGTTTCTAACAAACACATTTGAATAATGACGAAGGAGGCGAGGAAGTAAGATCAAGTCTCTGAAGCAAAGGAAAACAAAATACAAAGAAAGTGTTGAGAAATTCAATTAAATATATAAACAAATAAATGGCAATATAAGTAATTAAAAAACATCTTTGTAAACAAGGGAAGAACATGAAAAATGCTGGAAAGGAAATAAAGGGACGGCAGAAGTGATGATGAAACATCAATATTATTGAAATCATTTTATGAAGGTTTTTATTGACGGACAGTTAAACCCTCACATTTTAAGTGGAAAACCTTTGTCAAATACTTCATCAAGGGTTGGAACTGATTGAGAAACATTTTTTGTCTGATGTAATATTAGTGAACGTTATAAGTATTTTACATAAACCTCTTCAAAGTAGAGTCACAGTCCTGGTCAGATGTGATCACGCCTGGTCATGTGCTCTCGCCGACCCTGACCAGCGGCCGTGAAGGGCATCGGTGTGTCTGACGTGAACGTTTCACTGCATGTCAAGGTTTCCTCCAGCAGCGCCGCCCGGGTCTCCTCGGGCCATTTTACCGTGACAGGATGAACATTGACCTCTGTCACTCTGCAGGGTGAGCAGCCGGCGGTGAGTCTGCTTTTGTCAGAACAGCTGAAAGGGCCGGTAGGCAGACTGACCTCTGACCTCTCTCGCTCAGTGTCGTGCAAATCACGAACATGTCAATATCAAGACGGGAAGATGTTTCAGGATGTGGGAAAACGTAAAGATTAGGATTGTTGAGATCTGGTCTGTTTGTTAGAAAAGAAGGACTTGAAGTACTTCAGGTTACATGAAACCAGAGCTAAATACTACTTTTAAATGTCACTACAAATATAAACCTTGACTCTTAAGTCCTGCAAAAATATAGAACCTAGCATATCCATTCAAAATTCAACATTTGAACCAAATATAAATTAATTTAATAAAAGATGTATTCGAAACAACATTGGGTTTTTTAAATAAATGTTTTATGTTTTAAACTTTGAAATGTGCCTAAATCATCAAATAAATTAATCATAATTCGTGACTGAAATATCTTTCATGAGAGAATGTCTGGACTGATTGACAGCTGAGGAAACAGAATAGAACTGTCGACACTTTGTTGACCTCAAAGAAACATTGTTGGAAGTTGGAAATCTTTTCTGTGGCGATGACACTTGTGTGGATAATCTATGGCTGTCATAATACCCTGGATTATGTGCAGTGATTATGGTCTGGTGCCTCCTGGAAGCCTCCCTGAGGTTCACCTGAGAAAAGACCTCAAGAAAGACCAAAGACACGAGCGAGAAACTATGTCTGCTGGACCTGGAACTCCTCAGTGTTCCCCCAGAAAATATGGAAGAGGTTCTGGAGAGAAGAAAGTCTGGACTTCATTGCTCAGGCACTTCAGCCTGACCTCGGATAAACTATTGAAGATGGACGGAAGAATAAGTCTCTCATATCATTTGAATGTCTTGAAGTATTTTGCTGGGATGAAAGGATGGAATGAAGAAGGTGGAGCACAAGTGTTTACAAGTGCAAAAGTTAGTAGTTAATGGAGATCCTGGATCAAGTTTGATTGATTGATTGATTTATCTTTGAAGTTACTGCAGTTCACGCGACACATTATATTAAGACAAACAAACAAAGGATATTAAAATAAATACAATGAATCACAATGAGAAACTTTGTTTCCCAGAGTTCTAAACACAACACAGGATTGTTTTGTGCTGTCAGTAGAGAATAAAAGAATGAAATAATAAAAATAAATAAAAATAAAAGACATTAACATTTATAATATGCATAAAACATTTCATCGAGTACAAATAGTTCTTTCTTCCAAGAGGTTCTGGTACGTATGGATCTCAGTTTCCTGGCTGATCAGTTGGACCAGGGTCCTGGGTGAGAGGGTCAGTTGGACCAGGGTCCTGGGTGAGAGGGTCAGTTGGACCAGGGTCCTGGGTGAGAGGGTCAGTTGGACCAGGGTCCTGGGTGAGAGGGTCAGTTGGACCAGGGTCTTGGGTGAGAGGGTCAGTTGGACCAGGGTCCTGGGTGAGAGGGTCAGTTGGACCAGGGTCCTGGGTGAGAGGGTCAGTTGGACCAGGGTCCTGGGTGAGTGGGTCAGTTGGACCAGGGTCCTGGGTGAGAGCTGAGATCCTTCAGGCCTCCACGTAGAAGTTCCTGCAGAGATGGAAGACGACAGCATGATACGATCGATGGATGATATAAAGATAAACTTCATAACAAAATCCAAGATGGTCCATAAAGAAGACAAACCGTAGACTAGACCAAATATTCCAACTCAAGTTCTGCTGAATTCCAGGCTCGTCTCATGATCCACAGAACCAGCCGGGTCTGAACTAATGGACTCAGTAAACGTACTCGTCTTCTCAAACGCGACTCTGCAGACGATTAAAGTGTTCATTAGGGTTGAGATCTGCCTGATGACAGCATTAGCAGGAGCTCAGCTGTGCTCCTGAAAATATAGGAACATATCAGGCGAGGCCGAGGCTGACGTCTCAAGGTGCACTCACCTGTTTCATCCTCGCTGGAAGCAATTATGTGGAGAGGGGGGTTGGAGTGGCCTTATCCCCATATGGCCTTTTGAGTCGAGCCCGAGCTAATTGGCCGAGTTAGAGATTCAGAGCAGGTTCACTCTCTCTTCCTCCCACATCTCTGTTTGTCTTTGTTTTGCTTCGTCAACTTTGAAATGCATATCCAGACATCTTTTATTCATGTGCGCTCGGACTCAAATCAGTCAAGATCACCTTGTTGTTGTCGGTAAGAACAACACATGTTCTTGTGCGCACGTGCGGCTTGAATCCAAAACTCATTTTGGCGACAGCAGCCCCAGCAACTCATGGAAAATGAATGATTTATGCGACGTGTCAGTCACAGAACGCAGGAAAGTCAGCAGCCATTCTTCTGGACGACAGCCTGTCGGGTGTTATCATGAGACAGCGATGCTAATTGAGAGGCTGGAAGAGAACAATGTTACAAACACTCCACCCACAAGATTTGATTGGATTTAAAAGCTATCGATTATAAAGTAAATACTCGTGTATAACGCTCTCTCGTTTTTGTCACTAATAACTTCCCACGTCGAGATCTTAAAAGCTTTTCCTTCATTTCAGTCAGTTTTGTTATAATATCCAAACATCTTCTCTGTGTTCGTCCTTCTTCACCAAACATGTCAAATTAATTTCCCACATATTATGATGAACCTGACGATGATTTAGTTTTAAGCCACGGCCACTGAAAATGACTCAAATTTGGCCTCCAGGCCTTAAATTGTTCTTGGGAATGAAGCACATTATTCTAGACTGAATTGGAAAAAAAAAACTCTTTTCAAACTAGACATGAACTGGATGTTTGTTGTTTTAAGTGACAAACCATCAATAATAATTAAATAAAATTGAATTGAATTGAATTAAAGTGTCTTATCATAACAAAGTTATCTCAAGACACTATACAGTTGAAATAAGTCTACAGTTGATTAAGGAAAAATAGATCCAGCAATTCAACAAAGAGCAAGAAACAAAACACTGTACAGTGAGCAATGGCGAGGAAAAACTTCCTTTTAGAAGCAGAAACCTCGAGCGGAACCAGACTCATTGTTGACGGCCTGCCGCTTTGACCGGCTGATAATATATATAATATAATTAATTATTATAATTAATATAAAGAGAAATGTAGAATACAGAGGAAATAAACTAATATATCATTAATTATTATTTTATTTTAAAGGTGTTTCTGGTTCTCTACGGAAAAATAAAATCAAAACTAGCAAAAAAAGTATTGAGTTATTATTATTCATAAATTGTTTTTTTCTGTCTGTAAGCAAAGTAACTCATCATTTTCAACATATTTACATTTTCAAATGTTGAATACTTGTAGATCCAGAAAGTCTTGGTCATGTTGTCTTTTTAAAGTGATAAAAAGGGATGATTTTTCCTTTTTTTGTCCTATGTGGGCAAAACAGAGCCAAAATAAAACAATTATAATCTTAATTATGGCAGAAGCTGTTTGGCGGAGGTTGTGGTGGAGAGTTTTTCTTTTCCCCTGATATTCAATTAACTTTAAGAAAAATGTTAAAATTAGACATTTAATTAATCGTTGTTTGAACTAGTTTCAGAGCAGACATGTTAAATTATTAAATTATATTAGATTATCAGAGTTTTATTGTTCGCACAGGATAAGAAATAGATGCAGATCGTGATACAAATACATTTCAATACAAGGTTAAAACAAGTGTTTTAAGACACGTGTTAAATCTACAAACCTTAACTGTTTGTCTAGTCGCAGTAAAAGTCCTGATAATCTTGTACATGTTTGTATCACTGAACTCTAGCCTCGACCACGATGGACCAACAAAACGTGTTCAAGTGAACCTTATTATTCATGTCAAAAATAAACTGAGAGCTGTTTGTTTTTCTACAATAATTGACTCTTTCAAAAGAAAACATAACGGACGCTCTGAGGCAACAAGGTCTCGTGTTGTTGTTTGATTATCCTGGTGTTACATCATACAAGCTTAGTCTTGTTCCCTCAATGCTTCCCTGGAGAGTTGCAGCCATGTTAGGCCTCCAGAGTTAGTCGTCGAGGGAAAAACACAGACGACCAATTACACTGACTTGCAATTAAGAGGCGAGAGAACATGTGATTTATTTCCGTCTGAGCTTCTCGCAGATGTACGTCAAATGATACACAGTTACTGATACTTTGAATGGACTGGAGTTGATAGAATTATCATGATAAGAAAACTAGAAAGTTATTCAATGATTTACCTCTAATAAAAATAATAATAATCATTTATATATCAAACGCCTCTGATAACATTTAAGCAACATTGCTCTTGATTTATTTCCCTTTTATGTTTTTCACATCCCCCTTAATTGCCATAAGCAAGTGTTCGTGCTGTGAGTGTGAAGACGGATATTCATGTGTTGTAACAACCTCCTGTGTTCAGTAACCGTGAAATATTTTAAACCTTTTCCTGTGCAACACTTCACAAGTCCTGAAACACATGTATTTTGGTGATTTAGCGTTAATTGCATTCAAGGAAAACGACACAAATCTTTAGTTAGTCATCCTAGTTAGTTCTTAAAGATAAACAAACATATCAATCATTTCAAATTAGTTCCTGCTTCCTCGTGGGTTCTGCACGCAGAAAATCAAAAGAAGTGACTTATAAATGAAAGATCATGACCAAAAACAAGTGAATTATTTCCAGACTGCTAGTCTCCTTTCTGAGTGTTTAAGAACATGGTCGGTCCAAAAATATCTCCTTTCTCAGCGGCGTTGATGGCATCTGAGCAGCTGTGAGAGCGTTGCCGGCGACATTAGAACCTGTCAGGCCTGGATTCTATCAAAGAGGCGTCGGTATAAAAAGCTTCAGCACAAAAGAGTCGACGAGTCTTGTCTCACAAATTCAAGTGACTTGATGTGACACTTGATCTTAAATAAAAACATATTGTTTTGGGAAAGATGTTGAAGGAATGTTTATTCATATATATATATATATATATATATATATATATATATATATATAAGCCCCAAATTCCACTTAAAACAACAATGACTTTTTCTCTTTCTTTGAAATCTAGCGTACAAAAATAAATGTAAGAATTCAAGAGTGAAACATACATTAAAAATCTTCTAAACTTGGAGATCGATGTTACCAAGGGACTGTTGCACAAAAATAATCACACAAGTCCAGCTTTTATCACGATTTCCATACATCATCAGCTCATTCTTGATTTACTGGTTGGTCTCTTATGAAACGATAAGTTGCCACCAATGCTTCTGAATTTAACTGGTACCAGAACATTCTAAATCTAGAAATATTGGTTAGAAACCGTAACTGTGTCACATGAGCAGCGTAGTTTCGCACCAAATATGTTTTGCTCATTTTATGGTACGTTGTGCCATAAAGTATTTGCCTTTTTTTTCTCTTCTCCTGATCCAGCAACATAGAAAGTATATCTGTTTATCAATCAGCCTCAGTGGCTTCTCCCAGACAGTCCAAGGGTCGTTCATCTGTGAAGATGTTCACCTCAGACACGCCAACAGTCTCGGGACAGAAGACAAAACATCGAGCTCTTAAATTCTCATTATATCTGTCGACAAGAGATCGTTGAGCTTTTGTTTTACTGATATTATTATTATCACATGATGTGTTTTAAAAAGTCACATTTTCCAGGTTTAAAACCAGCAAAGATCTGCATTGATGGGTCTTTAAAATATATATATTGTCCTAAAGATCTATTTAAATCCATTCCAAACCTTTTGAGTTGTATTACAAAGTAAAGACATCAGCAGATGTTATAATAACATTATACTTATCTTGTTACTTTCCTGCTTTTCACAAAACAAATCTTTCCTCTGTATTTACGTCACATTCACACAAAATAAAGTAGTGAAACACATATTTATCTTTCTTTTCTTTGTAGAAAATGTGGTTAAAATGGTTTCCAGTTGAAAGTGACACAACATACAATGATCAGGATAACAGCTGTTTGTTGGTTGAAGAACAACAA
This sequence comes from Callionymus lyra, assembly GCF_982586985.1. NCBI lineage: Eukaryota > Metazoa > Chordata > Actinopteri > Syngnathiformes > Callionymidae > Callionymus > Callionymus lyra. The sequence continues at coordinate 116,755 of NC_141827.1, read as the reverse complement.
CAACACAATGCCTTGTAACTGGAAATTGTCAGAGTCTTTGACTATTTATGGTTTCTCTACCACACAAAAGTTTATAGTTACACTAAAATGTACATGTGCGTGTGTGTGTTGTTGTGATGTGTGACTCTATTGTATCATCAGTGTGTTGTTGTGATGTGTGACTCTATTGTATCATCAGTGTGTGTGTGTGTTGTTGTAATGTGTGACTCTATTGTATCATCAGTGTGTGTGTGTTGTTGTGATGTGTGACTATTGTATCATCAGTGTGTGTGTGTTGTTGTGATGTGTGACTCTATTGTATCATCAGTGTGTGTGTGTTGTTGTGATGCGTGACTCTATTGTATCATCAGTGTGTGTGTGTTGTTGTGATGTGTGACTCTATTGTATCATCAGTGTGTGTGTTGTTGTGATGCGTGACTCTATTGTATCATCAGTGTGTGTGTGTTGTTGTGATGTGTGACTCTATTGTATCATCAGTGTGTGTGTGTGTTGTTGTGATGTGTGACTCTATTGTATCATCAGTGTGTGTGTTGTTGTGATGTGTGACTCTATTGTATCATCAGTGTGTGTGTTGTTGTGATGTGTGACTCTATCGTATCATCAGTGTGTGTGTGTTGTTGTGATGTGTGACTCTATTGTATCATCAGTGTGTGTGTGTTGTTTTGATGTGTGACTCTATCGTATCATCAGTGTGTGTGTGTTGTTGTGATGTGTGACTCTATTGTATCATCAGTGTGTGTGTGTTGTTTTGATGTGTGACTCTATTGTATCATCAGTGTGTGTGTTGTTGTGATGTGTGACTCTATCGTATCATCAGTGTGTGGTGTTGTGATGTGTGACTCTAGTGTATCATCAGTGTGTGTGTGTTGTGATGTGTGACTCTATTGTATCATCAGTGTGTGTGTGTGTGTTGTGATGTGTGACTCTATCGTATCATCAGTGTGTGTGTTGTTGTGATGTGTGACTCTATTGTATCATCAGTGTGTGTGTGTTGTTGTGATGTGTGACTATTGTATCATCAGTGTGTGTGTTGTTGTGATGCGTGACTCTATTGTATCATCAATGTGTGTGTTGTTGTCATGTGTGACTCTATTGTATCATCAGTGTGTGTGTGTTGTTTTGATGTGTGACTCTATTGTATCATCAGTGTGTGTGTTGTTGTGATGTGTGACTCTATCGTATCATCAGTGTGTGGGTGTTGTGATGTGTGACTCTAGTGTATCATCAGTGTGTGTGTGTTGTTGTGATGTGTGACTCTATCGTATCATCAGTGTGTGTGTGTTGTGATGTGTGACTCTATTGTATCATCAGTGTGTGTGTGTGTTGTGATGTGTGACTCTATCGTATCATCAGTGTGTGTGTTGTTGTGATGTGTGACTCTATTGTATCATCAGTGTGTGTGTGTTGTTGTGATGTGTGACTATTGTATCATCAGTGTGTGTGTTGTTGTGATGCGTGACTCTATTGTATCATCAGTGTGTGTGTTGTTGTCATGTGTGACTCTATTGTATCATCAGTGTGTGTGTGTTGTTGTGATGTGTGACTCTATTGTATCATCAGTGTGTGTGTGTTGTTGTGATGTGTGACTCTATTGTATCATCAGTGTGTGTGTGTTGTTGTGATGTGTGACTCTATTGTATCATCAGTGTGTGTGTTGTTGTGATGTGTGACTCTATCGTATCATCAGTGTGTGTGTGTTGTGATGTGTGACTCTATTGTATCATCAGTGTGTGTGTGTTGTTGTGATGTGTGACTCTATTGTATCATCAGTGTGTGTGTGTTGTTGTAATATGTGTCTCTATTGTATCATCAGTGTGTGTGTGTTGTGATGTGTGACTCTATTGTATCATCAGTGTGTGTTTGTTGTTGTGATGTGTGACTCTATCGTATCATCAGTGTGTGTGTTGTTGTGATGTGTGGCTCTTTTGTATCATCAGTGTGTGTTTGTACAAAACTCTCTTTTCATACTTGAATTTATTTGTATTCCGTGGATGTTACTATTGTCAGTGTTTATAATTACGTTAATATATAGTAATGATTTAGGAATAAACTAGGGATGTGCACTTCTGTCTTAGCTTCGCTGAAACACCCTCACAGGCTCTTGTATGATTGACCGGGTGATCACAATACCATTTTAAATCATTTCATTAAAATGATTACTTAAACACAGACAATATTTGACAAATACATGGATATGAAAACGTTTTGTATTCAATTTAGAAAAAATCCATTCCAGATAAAAGAGGTTTACCAGATGTTAAAAAAAAAAGAAAGAGCAATTCAGTGACAACAAAAAACAAAACAAACAAACACACAGCTGTACTCATGGGAACTGTTAGATCGGCTGATTCCTACTTGTGTACGACACTAGATTGACTGTTTTAACAACATCCTTCTCAACGTGTAGCTGTGCTAATGGGACCATTAATGGAATAATTGAATCCTGTGTTTTGTCATTTACGGCTCAGATCCCAAAATCTGATTAAACCTCAGGACACACAATACAAGAATCCGAGGGCTGAGCAAATAAAGAGCTGATGAATTGGTTCATTTTTCCAGAGAATTGCTCGACATAAATCAGACCTGACGTCCTGTTCCCACCATCACTGCTGTTAAATACACGTTTGTCACGACATCCTTCTTCCTATTGCCAGGATACACGACTGTGAATTTATACCTCTTTGGTTTTGTGAAAACACTTCACAAGCAGAACTGAATGTGTTATTTGACACGTCTTGTCCTCGCGTCTCTCAGGGAGCGACGTCCTGCAGAGTCCCGTCTTCAGCAAGCAGCCTGGAAGCATCGTGTATCCTGTGGAGACGAGCGAGAAGAACCGGGAAGTGTTGTTCAGCTGTGAAGCCCAGGGAAGCCCAGCCCCGCTCTACAGGTGGGTGTCGGAGGACAGAACAACAAACAAGTGTATTTACTTATTAGCACTTTTATTATGAAGGGCACACAGTTGACAAATCCCTGATTTAAAAGTTGAATGAGCCTCTGAATTGCATGTTCCTGCTGGACATCGCTGTATATCGTGGATTTTAAGGTTGTCCCTGGATACACAGTTTAAAGCCCAAACCTCTCACACCTGCTTCATTTCCCTCTTGCTTGGATCATTAGGTTATTGAGAGAGTGTTGTGTTGCGTAGCAAAGTAAAGTTCAAATCAATCTCGCTTTCTGCTAGAAATTGCCCAGAATAAGACTTCGACGCCAAAGGAGGGGAATTGTTACATTTAACACTAGAGGCAGCCTAGAGATGACCTCACAGTCTAGAGATGACCTCACAGCCTAGAGATGACCTCACAGTCTAGAGATGACCTCACAGCCTAGAGATGACCTCACAGTCTAGAGATGACCTCACAGGCTAGAGATGACGTCACAGCCTAGAGATGACCTCGCAGCCTAGAGATGACCTCACAGCCTAGAGATGACCTCACAGTCTAGAGATGACCTCACAATCTAGAGATGACCTCACAGCCTAGAGATGACCTCACAGCCTAGAGATGACCTCACAGCCTAGAGATGACCTCACAGTCTAGAGATGACCTCACAATCTAGAGATGACCTCACAGCCTAGAGATGACCTCACAGTCTAGAGATGACCTCACAATCTAGAGATGACCTCACAGCCTAGAGATGACCTCACAGTCTAGAGATGACCTCACAATCTAGAGATGACCTCACAGCCTAGAGATGACCTCACAGTCTAGAGATGACCTCACAGCCTAGAGATGACCTCACAGTCTAGAGATGACCTCACAGCCTAGAGATGACCTCACAGTCTAGAGATGACCTCACAGGCTAGAGATGACGTCACAGCCTAGAGATGACCTCGCAGCCTAGAGATGACCTCACAGCCTAGAGATGACCTCACAGTCTAGAGATGACCTCACAATCTAGAGATGACCTCACAGCCTAGAGATGACCTCACAGCCTAGAGATGACCTCACAGCCTAGAGATGACCTCACAGTCTAGAGATGACCTCACAATCTAGAGATGACCTCACAGCCTAGAGATGACCTCACAGTCTAGAGATGACCTCACAGGCTAGAGATGACCTCAAAGTCTAGAGATGACCTCACAGTCTAGAGATGACCTCACAGACTAGAGATGACCTCACAGACTACAGATGACCTCACAGCCTACAGATGACCTCACAGACTAGAGATGACCTCACAGACTACAGATGACCTCACAGCTGTTTCCTGGGTCAGATGCTATGTGAGGTCACGTTGAGCTCCCGGTTTCAAAGGTTAACACAATCAAAATATTTTCTGTAATTGACAACAAACATTTGGGAATTTCTTTGAGTTTTATTTTGTTATGTTGAAGGTCATAAATGAATATGTTTTAAATGATGGTGCGACCTCCAGATGTTTTGAAGTCTGTCAACACAAGAGTTGCTTTGTTTATGATGATCATGTCAACAGCGTTGAACCACCAACATGTTTCCTTGTCAACAGACAAAATGTCCAATTTGCAAAACAATCCTGTGTTTTGAACGACTGGATCTGGAATTTGTTGTCTAAGAATTCTGAACAAACCGGTTCCAGCCAGTTCTCTAAATAATAATAATAATAATAATAAATAGGTTGTTGTTGGCGGTCTCTTGTAGGGCTGACCAGAATGAAATATGACATTTTATTTTAAAGTGTTGTACGATCAGTTCTTTCCACATGGTGACAATAAACAAAATAACTAACAATTAGAAAGATTATGTTCAGTCAATACATAGATATGGTGCCTAAGCCGGTCTGTTGGCCGTCCTAGTGTGAGTGAAGCCCGAACCCTCAAGGTCAGGGTTCAAATCCTGGTCAGGGAAACAGTTTTGACCTCTCGGCTGAAAAAAACAGGCCTGTTACGAGGCACAGCCTGTGTCACGTTCAAGTCTCATAAGCCAGATGGTGTCGTATTATGTGTCTGTGTTCACTGTCTGTTGTTACATGATTGCTTTCAGTATGTGGCTGACGATTGGAACTGCTGCCTGAGTGCGACGCCAACATTCAGCAACGTTTAATACAAATATTCAACCATCTGGTTTCCATTGATCTACTATTGTGCGATATTACCCAAAGAAGAGGTGAACACCCTCTGATATAAAAATATCTCCATTCTAGCTCGCAATTAATCTGCCCTCAAAAAGCCTGAGAGAATTGGAATATCTGCCATTTTAGGCTTTTAAAGTTATGAACTAATTGGCTGAAAGCAGCAGCAGTTGTCACCGGAAAAAACATTAATTTGTCACAGAAGACCAATCGTTGCCTGCAATAACTGGAAACTCTGTTAATATAAAACACCAACACAACATATTAAGACGTCGTGACTGGGCGACTTCTAAAAACAGCTCGATTACTAAGTCAACATGGCTCTAGAAGATTCCAAGAATCACGTTTCTTGTTAACATTCGCAGGCCGTTGCTCCAAATAACTTTCGAAACAGACCAACATTCCAATTACCGCTCTAAAATGGCAACCTAGATTGCCTTTTCACGAAAAGAGAAGCTCTTTTAGAATCCGATTGAGCATTTGCAAGCATTATTTCCTACTTCTGTCCAGTCTTTCATGGAGCCGCGGGTGCATTTAGCTGTGAAATATTCATGTTGATTTTTTTATTCTTATTTTTGTTTGTTCCATCTCGGCTGCAAACAAATGGCCGCCGCAGCCTCCAGAGACCGAAGCCTTGCCTTCGCTCCTCTATTGTGTGCTGTAATAAGGCTCTGGAGAGGCTGCACTTACTTTAGACTGAATTGACAAAGGGCCATGAAAGACCATTGTACACACACACATTGTCAATTAAAAAAGTCTAGAGGGAAACTTGAGTGCTGCAATATTCTGTTAGAGACTGGAGACACTTAAGAGCATCAGCTTCCACCGCACTTTCTGATCTGTTCTTATTTGCTCTAAATTGCATTCTTGTGTCTTGATGTAGAGATTACAGTCTATGGATGACTTGAAATTCTGTTGTCTCGTGAGCCCACATATCAACTTTACTGATACATTCACTAGTCATTTAATCTGTCGCAGAAATGCAAGTGTGTGTCTCGTTGACAAACCCCCGCTGGGTCTAAATGACCCAAAAGAAAATGTTATTGTGAACAATAGTGTCTAGAAAGACCATTTCTAATACACCTGAAACTCTTTTTACTGCCATTTCTTTCATTTTCTGAAACTGAATCCAGTCCTGCAGACTTCATGTTTTTATTCTAATCTTCTGTCTTCGTCAGCCTGCTAGAGTTTCTACCCTCAGTATCGACATCACACTTCCATCCTCTTTCTGTTTCACTTCCTTTTGTCCTGAAGTTAATTTCCCTCATCGTGGCCATTTTAACTCGTGTCCTTTGACATAAACTTAATGGTCGCCAGTCAAAGACGGCACAACATATTTTACAACTACGACAGAAAAACATTCATGAACAGATTGCGAGTGCAGAGAAAAGATCACAAAAACAAACACAGACACACACAGACACACACAAACCAATTTAGGTTAAGTGGCTCCGGATCAGAGGAGCCTCGATGTTTCAAGATGGAAGGAAACCAAGACCACACAGTCAGATTTAAACCAAGTGATGATGTCACATCCTGGCTTTACTGTTGAATTTTCTAAAACCTTAAACCGACATTTAAGAGCATATTTGTCATCAGAAATAACTGATTATTGAGTTCTCCATAGATTTGTTTACCACAGAAGATATTCTCATTATCTACAATTATTGTTCTTCATAATCCTTATCGGACAGTTTCCTGGTATATGTCGAAATATTTAAGATAAAGTTTTGTAATGTTTGAATAAATAAATAGCAGCACTGCTCAGAGGTTTATTTTTGTTGTCTGTGTAAAACTACATTTTCTGAGCAGCTATTTCTACTATTTATTTCAGGAAGTGAGACTTCAGCTCCAGCAGAGAAGTGGACGCTGACAGTGTTTATTTCAGTGGTTCTACACTCAACAAAGAACGTACCATGTTATGTTCATCAAAGCAGCTGAAGAACAAAATTGATGAATCCTCACTTACAAAGATCAAGCTTCAGGACTTCGACTTTTTTTTTTCATTTTCGTTCACTGGAACATCGGTGTAGTATTGGTGGAGCGAAGCAGCTTTGAAGTCTCGTACTGGAGCATCACTAAACTGCCTTTTGTACACAAAACAAAAGTTGGGAAAAGCTGTTTTGTTGACTGCAATCCTCCGACTGTTGTACCCCGAGGCAGAAGAGCTTTTCAAAGGAAAACCTTGTGTGCAGTTATTCTCTTCTTATAGCCTTGTTTATAATACACACAATGCAACAACAGACCATTGATGTCTGTTCTGCTGCAACTAGTTGATAGTTAGAGGAGAACGCTAACCAGGAACAACTCGATACAATCATTTAACATGTCCTGAGGATTGGATGAACATTTATTATTGAAAGAGCAGCCGAAGAATCACCAGCAGCTCTGATGGTCCTCAGAAGACTCGCTTACATCCGACTGATGTTAGCAAACGAGTCGCTGCTCTTGAGTCACTCTCTGCATCGATATCAACTCGTGCATTTGAAGCATCATGTTAGGAAGTCACGTCAAGAGAGTCACTCTTGGTTTGATTCCTGAAGCCAAACAATTTAAGGAACGACCTTAAACCATTTCAAACACTGTGAAGCAGAGACAAGCTTTACCAGAGCGTCTTAAATCACGCACACATTGAAATGTGAATTTTGTTTCTCATTTAAACAATGAATACACAACCACCAGTTTCATATTGAGTTTCGAGCTCAACATATCAAGATGAAAATACTTTAAAGGTTAAAACTGTATCTTCCTTCAACCGACTGGATATCACTGCAGGGCCAACGTCCTCTATGAAGGCAAAGCATTATGTAACTGTTATATTTATTTGCAGACAAAGCATCTTTTCCAATATTGCCATGAGGATAACTGCATGACATATTGCAGCACTTCATCTTAAACCCCTTTAAACAATGGCTTTGCCTCCCATCTGTGTTTCCTGGTGATGTAGCGCATCTGTCTGCAGACTTCGAGGAGTGTGTAAGTGAATTACACCCTTCACTGATCACCTCTAACACCAACGATAATCACACGCCGGCGTCCAGAATGCAAAAGTGAGGAGGCAAGGTTGCAGGCATTTGTTTTAATTGTGGCACCATCATGATTAACCAGCAATTTCATGTGCTTTGACTGGAGTCTGGCAAGATGGATGGCCTGCCAGTGCTATCTGTTCTCCTGGAGTCAAGTCCTTGGTGCTGCACTGCTGCTGAGATTAACACCAGCTAGAGGGCAACAATCCTGCTTTCTTTAGAACTTCAGCCTCGTGAAGTTTAGCCTGTCGGGTTCTTCCATCGAGCAGGTTTTTAAATACCACAGTTTCTGCTTTTGCAATAATTAGACCAGCACCGTGAAACATAATAGACCGATGACACAAACAAATACAGATGAAAATCAAGTGTTGAAAAGTCATTTGACAATATTTATTGTTAAAAACGTGTAATGGTGAGTTTCTTATATTTACTGCGAAGCTAATAGTGTGTTAGCAGAAAAAACTTGTTCTTATGACATATATTCTATATGCTAGAAAGCAGTTAAATATACACACTTTCATTGATGGTACACAAAGTTACCGTAAGAACAATTTGCATTTGATGTAATGCGATCACAGAACTTGTTTCAAGACCATTTGTTTCTGTCTCCTTCCTCTACTGTGGTGGAATGATGTCTTAAAATGAAGGATCTCCAGCTCTCACCACATTATGCGTTTTCCTTCTTTTTTTTCTTCCAAAAAGTCTCATTTAAGGAACATTTTCTCATCATGAACGAACAGTATTCCAGACATGAGGGCAATAAATGCAAGTGCCATCTCAGAACCACTGCTAGAAGAATGTTTAGGATCATGTCTTATAAGTTTTCATAAAGTAGTCAAACTAATATTTAAGTAAATGCAAATAAATGATGAATTTCTTCACAATATTTATATAACACTTTTGAAATTTGGGGAAATAAAGAAAATGGTCAGAAACCGTCGCCCAAAACGTAGAATATTGAAGATAGTAAGACAGTGTATACTATTTAAAAGAATGTAATCCTTATTTGGATGAACGTACATAGAAACGAGAAAACATAATTAACTCTTATAATTGATTTCATTGACAGTAGACCATCCTCCAAATTTTAAAACTTAGTTTGTTCGTTAGTTCGTTGATAAGGTAACGACCAGCATTTCTACTTCAACCTGCATGTTTGTGTCCAAGTCATTTCAAGTTGTTTCTCTTCTTCTCAGGTGGAAACTCAACGGCACAGAGATCAGTCCCAGGTCTGGATCTCACTACAGTCTCTCCGGAGGCAACTTAAGAATCCACAGCCTGAACAAGGACCAGGACGCCGGGACGTACCAGTGCCTCGCCTCCAACTCGTTTGGAACCATCGTCAGCCGAGAGGCCAGTCTGACCTTCGCATGTGAGTCTTTTCTTCGTCCTAAGAGTCCGAGAGAAATAGAACGAAGAGCAAGAAGAAACAAAGAGCTGCAGGATAACATTGATCATCCTCGTGATAAGATATCAGGCTTTAGTGCTGCTGCTGCTGCGCTGATGTTCTCCGGCTGCAGAACAACATAAACAATTGTATTTATGTTTGACGTGTAAAAAGTTGTCAAAACTGTTTCAAACATCTCTTGGATATCCAACCTTGAATGACCTTTACGATGGTTAAACCTTTTCAAGTCAAAATCATCTTTTCATCCTTCTTTCCATGTTTACTTCACAGCTTTATTAACTTTTCATTAGTGCCTTGTTTTCAGTGTTGAAGTCACTGAACCATTGTTGCTCAAACCTGGTCATGTTTTTTCTTTAGATAAAATAGTTTTATTTAATTTGAAAGTGGATGGAGAACTTCTACTCAATTCCTCTGATATTGAACTTCATCACTTCTATACTAAACTGAAAACCAATAAGACAAGAGATAAATAACCAACAACTTACTTTTGTCTTGATGTAGTTTTTCTCACTGTAGGCTCGACTTTTACAAGTTATAAAGTACAAACGGACAATTTACAAAATAAACTCTGTTTAAAGCACTTAAATCCAAACAAACTTCACATGTATTTCTGCCTCAATGCTTTAACAAAAAGAAGAGACATTTGAATAACTTTGTTTTTGTAGCGATGAATCCACTGCTGTGTTGAATATCAATCAAAGCAGGTGATTTGAAAGAAAAGGATTTTTGACATATTTTAAAGTCTGATCAATATATTTCCATGATGTCATCACGATGATTGACGACAGGTTTAACAAGTAGACTTAAGAAAGCGCTCGTCAAAGAGTGTCGATCACATGCATCACTCTGTCAGTGACGCGTCAGTGATTCTCAGATGAAATTAGAGGTTTAGTGTCCGGAGCCGAGGCCAACGATATCTCTCGCTGTGTGTGTGTGTGTGCGTGTGTGAGTGTGTGTGTGTGTGCGTGTGTGTGTGTGTGCGTGTGTGTGTGTGTGTGAGTGTGTGTGTGCATGTGTGTGTGCGTGCTTGTGTGTGCGTGTTTGTGTGCGTGTGTGTGTGTGTGCGCGTGTGAGTGTGTGTGTGCGTGTGTGTGCGCGTGTGTGTGTGCGTGCGCGTGTGTGTGTGTGTGCGTGCGTGTGCGTGTGTGTGCGTGTGTGTGCGCGTGTGAGTGTGTGTGCGTGTGTGCGTGCGTGTGTGTGTCACTGGACTGCAGTGGATGTTGGAGCTGCTTCCGATGATGCGATGACACTTCCATCAATTGTTGAGACTCTGACCTTACGAGCCTTCAGTTGTCGTCAGACTCAGACTCGAGTGTCGTTCATCTTCTTCACTCCTGTAGCTTAATTAACTCGCTGTGACGCGGAGGTTAAAGGTCAAGAAAACCATTTGAAAAGGAGCAGGAATGACTGGACCATCAAATATCGTTGTTCATCAAAACATGAGACTTTTCAGAGCATCAGATATTTATCATGAATTTGTTACACACGTCCAGATCTCAACTTGTTAAAGTTCACAGCTGTATTTTTCATCAATTCATAAGATGTGTTGTGTATTTTGTGGAGTTTTTTTATTTGCCTCATGCTTGTGTCCTGTGTGTTTGTGTGATTGTGTTTGTTGTAAAGCGTGGAAGAGGTTGTTGTCGGATCATATTATTTAATCTACATGTTTTGTGTGTTAATGAGTTAAAATGTGTTTGTCTTTGGATTCATTTATTGTTTATAAATATTATTATTGTTATTATTGTTATTATTATTATAACATTGTTTGGTGCAGTCAATAGTATTTATAATGTTAATTTGTATAATAGATATTTGTATGTGTTGAACTCCATTTATAAAAGTCTTTTTTTTCTATTCTGGTTTAACTTGTGTTGTTGTGTTTGTAACATTTGTTCTTTGATGCTAAAATGTGAGTCTGGTTGAATGAGTTTGTTGTATCATTATTTTTACAAGTATAGAAATATGTGTAGGAGTGTTTCAGTGTTACATGTGTGTATGTTTAAATACATGTAACACATGTGTATGTCTGTGTGATGTGTGTTTATGTTGTTAGGTTCAGTTATTCACTTCATCGACACCACAAATGACTCACACTTGATAGAAGTCAGTTATGAAGAAGTCACTGGTGTTTGAAACCACGTGACGGAACAGATTTCTCTCCTCAGACTCTCGTCACCGACTGAACAACAAACGATTACATGGTCAGAGCTTCATCAGAGCAACCTTTGAAGATACATGGTGACCCGTAATGAAAACAGCTGATCCTACAGAAAGTGGCATCAGCTGCTCTTGTCGGAGTAATTGTTTGAGCTCAAAGCATCTCTTGATTCACGGCTCGGATGAAGACGCTCCAGTGGATCCACGAGGCGCGACATAATAGCAGCAACATGCACTGAAGGAGATTGGATTTGCTAATGGAGTTTATAATACTTACAAAAACATTTCTCTGGAGTGGAAAAAAAAGACTTTACATTTCCAAGTGAAGTTGAAGATATTCACGAAAGATCAGCAGTTTTCCGTCTCATCAGTTACCTGTTGGCAGGTGTGTGGCTCCAGATATAATTGTGCCGTTGAGCCCTTGAGCAAGACACTTCAACCTCAATCCTCCCGATAGTAAGTTTGCTTGGTTTAATTTGGCTTTTAAATCTTTCTTTTTCAAATCGGAATTTGTTTAAGGTTTATATTTCAATAAAGTGTTAACAGCATATTTAAAAATATATTAACAATTAACCTGAAAATATTCACAGCGTTTGTTTCTGTTGCAATTAAACTTCCGGCCTCTAGATGGCAGCAGTCATTACATCCACCGGAGATTAAGAAAGAATAAAGTAAGAAATTACTGTGAGCACCTGGTGATGACTGAGGACGAGAGGATACAGTCCAGCAGCTTTTGAAGCTGATGTTTGGGCATATTTTGATTTGAAAACAAATGAAAATTCTACAACACCAGAGTCAAGTACTCAACAATACTACACATATATACTTGTTACTACACTATCACAACACCAGAGTCAAGTACTGGACAATACTACACATATATACTTGTTACTACACTATCACAACACCAGAGTCAAGTACTGGACAATACTACACATATATACGTGTTACTACACTATCACAACACCAGAGTCAAGTACTGGACAATACTACACATATATACTTGTTACTACACTATCACAACACCAGAGTCAAGTACTGGACAATACTACACATATATACTTGTTACTACACTATCACAACACTAGAGTCAAGTACTGGACAATACTACACATATATACTTGTTACTACATTATCACAACACCAGAGTCAAGTACTGGACAATACTACACATATATACTTGTTACTACACTATCACAACACCAGAGTCAAGTACTGGACAATACTAGACATATATACTTGTTACTACACTATCACTATATATCATGATACCTTTAGTACCACCAGATTCTTAACACACACCTCAAGATGTCGTTATGAATCTTCTTTCTCAGGATCCCACTGGTCTCCATAATGTTTCAATACATTTTCAATTAAAAAAAATGAATGACTAAAACCTCACTTTAATAAATATGTTCTTGTAATGACAGGAAATAAATAATATTCTCCTAGTGTCTCACGAAGATTAGATGAATGTCTGCGTCTGATCACACACCAGGATCTGTGTGTGTGTGTGTGAGAGAGCTGGAGGTCAAAGTCTACATTACTTCCAATCTCAGCTCTCAGTGATGATAGTCTGGATCCAGGAAGTCATTTTGCTCCAGATGAAGTCTCTGCTTCTTCATTTCTCTTTTGAAGTCACATCTTCCACCAACTTCCCCAAAATAATAGTTTATGAGAGACTTTATACGGCAAGATATAATTTTCAAGTTTATAAAAGTAGAGAACGCAGGTTAACTAATAATATAAGGTAGCAAACAGGTGGATTTGTTTTAATCCAAAGTTACAAATAAATTAGTAAAAATTGATGTAGTTTTATGGAAATAATGTTAAGTTATTGCGATGAGCCTTGTTCAGGTTTATTTTGTTAGATTATAAAATGGTGGCCATAAGATTATTTAATGGAATATCTGGAGCTCAACAAAATCACAACGTGTTTCTGCCTTTAATTCCTGACTAGATGCGTTTGCCACGCACGGCATTGTGGGTAAGATTTAACCTGTTGAAGCAACACCTGGTTTTAAACAAGGGAAGCCAATGCAGAAGTAAAAGAACAGCAAGACATTCATGGACAGTTTACTAAATTGATTGTGTTAATGTATATATATATATATACACAGCTGTTGTGTTAATCTATATACACACAACTTTTCCCTTTTTTTAAACCTTTAACCTTTATTCTAGTCGTGTTGTTTTGATGTGGAAAAGTAAAATTGATTTCCAGGATTCATGTGTAACAGTGACTCTATTATATTCATTAAAATGTTGGGAATAACTTTTTGTCAGATGTTTACGTCGCATCACGACGTGTTCGCCTCGAGCAGATAAATGAGACGTTTGATGTCGACAGAGTCGTTAATAGAAGCTAAAGTCAGTGATTCTCAGTTTCATTTGTTTTATTTCAGGGGCTTGTTGTTGGAAGCGAACGTTACTGGTTCTACAAGTGGGTTCTGAGTGATTTTTACTGCGCGGGTGATGGTGTGTGTTTTGCAGGCTTGTTAGCTTCAACGTAGTCCTTACATTAATTATTCTCCTGCTTTAATAATCTTCATGCAACACTATGGTCTTGAACTCAACGAGTCACTTTCTTTACTCCTGCATGAAACAACAGTTTTAGTGAAAAAGTGCATCTTCTCTGCGGCCTGATTCGTGACCGAGGAACTCAAGACTAAACGTCAGCTTTGTTTCCTCTGCTAACATTGGTTTGTCTGATGCCTTCAAGGTTGTCCTCAGAGACTGGCAGGACTCCAGACACTCAGCATCTCCTCCATTTGCGTCTCAAACTTTTGATGGATGACGCTCCTGGTCGCTGCTGTCGACCCCCTGAGGCGGAGATAACTGATGGCCGGCGGCTCAGCGTTCGATCCTCGCTGCCCTTGATTAGTATTTCTATCGATCGGTTATCAGTGATTATGTAAAGGATCTGCGAGCCATGATTCATACACACGTCTGTACCTTCAATGTTTTAGGACGACAAACCCTGTGTCTGGATGAACAAATGGTTACTAGAAGCAAGTATATATACTGTATGTATTAGCTCAGTACTTCTCTAGTCGTTAAGAGTAGTACTGGTAGATTGTAGTAGATGGAGTGTAACTCCAAGTACAAGGAATAGTATCAGCTGTTGTGGTTTAACATTCATTTACGCGTCTTTAAAATAGTCTCTACACAACCCAGTTACACATTTACATCCTTTGTAAAGTCTCTTCTTGTCTCATTGCCGTGGAGAGAATATTTCAGTCTCGACTCCTGCCGGGGAAATATGAAGCTCGTTTAAATGCAAATAAATCGTTCCCTTCAGCTGTTGTGTTAATCCAGAGAGTATTGACCGAGTCAACGAGGTGTAAACAGATAATGGTTCGAACTCCAACTTCCTTTTACCGGAGAGAAATATGTTTGCAGTTGATCTACGTATAGTTTTCTCTTCAAATTCATAACAATAATGATCATTATTATGTTATGACTCTAGGTTCGACATGATTTACTAAAACATAAAATCCTTACACAAATCACTTCACACACATGTTCCAGACGCACACATGTTGACACACAATCCTGCAGACGGTGGCGTCAGGTAGTAATGGATGTGGCGTCTCAGCGGGACGGGCTGCTCAACTATGATAAGTCGTGTTGGCATTTAGAAAGCTCACATGTCGGAGATGTGATCATCATCTAATCCGCAGCATTGTTTGTACTGCCGGCCCAGGTTTGGAATAATTGATGCTAATGGATGTGGACGGGACATCACTTCCTCTTGTTCCAGCGCCATTAATCATGCAAGTCGACTCCTTTCTTTGGAAATTACACAAGCTTTTGTGTCGGAAACATTAGCGTCTAATCTGAGAGGAGCTTTAATTTCCAGGGGCTTCCATGTGCAGCCTTTCAAGCCCCTGGAAATAATGCAATATGCTGTTTGTGAAGCTTCTCGCCGGCAAACTGTGCTTTTATGCTTCACTTTTGAACCCGAAGTGAGCCTGGGCACAGCTGTGATCGCCGCTAAAAAAAGAGTGTTTTGAGTCATTTCATGTGAAGCCAACGGACGCATCGCCTCGCTCACCATGTCTGTGGATCTTCTTCCCAAACAAAGCTCCTCGGACATTTTGGTTGAGGGTGAAGGGTGGAGGGTGAAGGGTGAAGGGTTGAGGGTCCCGGGCCAGGGGTGGAGAGGCTTTGACGACCAGTGCAGATGCTTTCAGCTCAGTGACACTGCTGCCATCAGTAGCTCTGCTGAAGGAGACACTTGACAAATCACAACGGCTTTGATCTTCCTAAAAAAACAAGCACCGAAAACTACTTTTTTGGAACAAACTGTCTCCCTTTGATGCCACATGTTCTTTTATCTAACCTTCCGTCGAGCTTTCAAATCACACTCAGTGGGAGTTCCAAAGAAAGACATTGGATTATTTAACCAAACACAAAAAAGCTGAATTTCAACATCATTTTGAGCCTCTTTGAAAGCGAGCGGACACGGATGCGTCACAATCGTGGATGAACTGACAAGAAAGAAATACATTCACAGTGACGACCATCAGCCTTTTCTTTAGTTAGTAAAGATGAAGAAGTAAAAACATCAAATCATACTTGAATTAAATACAATTCAGATCTTTAGGCAACTAAGGGCCTCTTTTTCACTTATAGAGGTTTGAACTCAATGTTAACTTTTTTTTTCTTTTAATTTTGAAACATCATGAATCATGAAGTAAGTTTCTGTGATCAGTCTGTGAGTCATGTGACCAACAAACTGCTCTTTAGCTGTGGCTCAATGTTTGAAGTAGAATATTGCATTTATTACAAATGTTTCTCCTTCATAATGATATATAATGATATATACATATACATATACATTATACATATATATGTATAATATAATAATATTTCCTTAAAATTCGGAAACACTAAATTGATTAGATCAATCAGCAATTGAAATATAAAACATTATCAATATCAATCCATATTTGCTAAAATGATATTTTGTGAGCACAGTGATGCAAAGTACAATTTTAGTGATTTCTTTAAAAATTGTGCCGTTTACAAAAGCATCAATTATTGTTGTATCAAACTAATTATAATGTAAAATGTGTTTTTCAATCAAATCAAAAATACTTAACAGATGCTTCTTCGAACACATTTTTATTTCCACGTGTCTTCATTTGTTCATGTCATGAAGGAAATGTTTCTCAGGTAAATAAAAAAGGTTCAAAATTGGAATAAAGTCTGCGAGTAAATGTGGCTCGTGAAAGATAATTTGTCAGACCATCTGTGGACTGAACTCAGACGCAAAATTATTCTGGTTCAATGACAGACTCTGTGTTTTTGTAGGGAAGAGAAAATAGAAATTACAACATGAATCAAATCATGTGAATTTAAACTTTGAATAATAGTTACAGCAGATAATAATTCACAGAAAATCAGGAGCATCCACTTAAAAAAACATGTTAAATAGTAAATTGGCTCTTTTAATGATTTAAAACTAATGGCTACATTTATAAAATACACATGTTTACATTTTTGAATTAAATTCCTTCCCCTCCAAAAATTAACAAAAAAAATATATATATATATCTTAAACTCTCTTCTTTTTGCCTGGTATCTTGATCACTAATATTTCTCATCCATCATGTCCTTGTCACTCATGTTTCTTTTCTTCCCCTCGCTTTAAAGATCAACCAATAATGAACTGAACTCTCCTGACATGAAGTCAATGTAGAAATCTTCCTCATAACGACTTTTTTGAACTTATTACTTTATAAAGTTGCTCTGAAATCTGGACGAACGAGAGGTTACAAGAGTCCATGATGATGTAATAATGTCTTCAATCCTCCAGCTGTAATCACACTTTGTTTATACAAAGATTCCCTTGGAGGTGGATACGATCGATGACATGCTGTGACAAACCTCACAACAACACACTGATGATATAATAGAGTCACACATCACAACAACACACACACTGATACAATAGAGTCACACATCACAACAACACACTCTGATGATACAATAGAGTCACACATCACAACAACACACACACTGATACAATAGAGTCACATCACAACAACACACACACACTGATGATACAATAAAGTCACACATCACAACAACACACTGATGATACAATAGAGTCACACATCACAACAACACACTCTGATGATACAATAGAGTCACACATCACAACAACACACTGATGATACAATAGAGTCACACATCACAACAACACACACACACTGATGATACAATAGAGTCACACATCACAACAACACACACACACTGATGATACAATAGAGTCACACATCACAACAACAACACACACACTGATGATACAATAGAGTCACGCATCACAACAACACACTGATGATACAATAGAGTCACACATCACAACAACACACACACACTGATGATACAATAGAGTCACACATCACAACAACACACACTGATGATACAATAGAGTCACACACACACACACACACACTGATGATACAATAGAGTCACACACACACACACACACACACTGATGATTCAATAGAGTCACGTGTGTGTCATTTATTTCACTCACCAGAGCAGCTGCACAAAAATGCAGGTGTTTGAAGAATCTGTTAAAACTATTTCTTGTCAAGAATGACGTCTAATAAATCTGCACTTCAGTCTTTATGGAAACATTTCCGACTCTTATGAGAACAAAAGTCAACTGAAAACTCACCACGTTGACTGTTTTCCTCGTTGTATTTTACTCATAGTTTTTACTCTCCATCAATGTGTGCGTTTGTGCTCAGTCGGTGCTGAGTGATAGCAACAGAGCAGCAACAATTCTTGTTGTGACACACATCAGTCGACTGACACCAGACTTCTTTGTTTGTGAATGTGAGGAACCAACATGTCCTGCTGATGCTTCTTCTCTCCTTTTAAACAGTTGGTTCACTGAGGACACTTTTAGAAGCTTTTATTCTTTCACCTTCAATGTTCATTTGTACATTTACATAAGCAGACTTTCCTTCGACACTTTCTCTCCCATTATAATGTTTGTATTATGTTTTGTTACAAGTTTTGTAAATTTCATAAAAAAAACGTTGTCTTTTTACCTCCAAATATTTTTTTATTTCTCGATAAAATGTCAAAGTAATTGTGTCTTAAAGTTTTAAAAGTGCATCATTAATTACGTTTGTCTTACAGTTACTGTTATTTATGTGTGAAACATATACAATACAACATGAAATATGTTTTTTAAGTCTATATCCATCTATATGCATTATATGTATATATATATATATATATATATATATATATATATTTATTTCCGAAACAAAAAATTCCATCTACCGCAAAGTGATTTTCCTGAATTTGCCTGAGATGTTGAGATTGGGTTCCATGAGCAGAGAAAAAAGGGGAAAGTTTTTGTGGAAAAGTTTGACGACAAAGATTTGTGATGTACGATGTATCTGCTCGTAGTACTATTGACCATCGATCTAGTAACGCAACAGAATTACGAAAGGGCTGGAATTTACTGACATTAAATTCCTCTTAATGTTTCCGTCACAGTGAGTCCTTCAGTATTTTATCACATGAGCAACTTCAAATCATTAAGAAAATACACATGAATTAAACCAAGATTGTATTTTCAGGAAAAGCTAGTCGTTTAAACGTCCAACAGCTGTATTGAGCAATAAATAAATGCAATTAATTGACTTGTCGTTGACGTGACACGTAATAACTGACCTCATGGTCGTCTCCATAAATCACTGAGACAATCATTTCACATCAGGATCACTCGGAGCCGAACTAATCACTGACCTCATTTGTAAAGTCCATTGGTTGCAGGTTTGCGGCGACAGGTCCTGCACTCTGGTGGTCGTGGACGGACCATATGTGTCGCCTTAAAAATAAAGGTCAATAAAGATTAATTTGCCCAAATTGAAGTTCATTTATAGGCACAATTCAGCAATGACATCATTCTTTGAGAAAATCTACGTTCAAAAGAGCTTTAAAGGCCAATTTTCAACACGGCAAAAACAGAGAGTTTAGCGCTGATGTCGCAGTCGAGTTAATCTTCAGCATATTTGACAATAAAAGAACTCGACTTGACTTGAACAGTTGAATCTTGCTTGAGTGAAGTGACCAGCAGAGTGAACCGACACCGGCTCGTACGACCAGAATCTTCTTCGGGAGATTGTGGTGGAAAATGAAAGGTAACGTGATCACACTCGCGGCTATTACACTCTCTCATGTGTGAAACCTATTCCTGCTCCGCGACACCACCGTGATCGCCGCCTATATTATCACATGTCGCTATTAATTCAAACATTTCTTCATGGATTGCATTTAGGCTCACGCTGGGACCTCGACTCGTGCAATTACCAGAGTCGGCAACAATCCCAGCATCGTTTTTGTAAATCAGGCCAAGTGTATGTGCGAAGAATGTGACCAATTAATCTTGTTTATGGTAGAATTTCAATCGTATGGAAGATGAATTTCAACGCTGAGACGCTTCCACTCTTTGATGCGTCACATCAAGAGCAGGCGAGCGACTATAACCTCTCAGGTTGAACATGAAGCTACAGATGATTACGGCTCATCATAGCAAGTCATTTTGCACACGTGGTAACGGATACTTTATTAACCGATACAACAATAACTCTGGCCTTTGTTAATGTTTCATCCATTATTAATGGATTCATGTTGTACCAAAACTGTGACAATTCTACAACAGAAATACAGGAATAAACAATCTCGGTAACTTTTGGACATTTTTCCACGGAGATGTGGAAATATTTGGTCTTTGTGAAAAGGTTAATTTCATTTGTTAATTCGGATCAGTTTCGTTATTTGTTCACTGGGTGGCGCAGCTTTTTTCAGTAATGAGCGTCAAGTGTGTTTTTATTAAAGCACAGGTTTGGATCTGGTTTGGGCGACGTGGATATTATTTTGTATTCATATTTATAGGAATGTATTCAGAAAGTATTTCATTTATTGTAAAATACACACTTAAAGACCTTTAATTATTGCCTAGAACACGTTTGGATCCCCTTGACATTGGACCAAAACTAATGTAGAAAGATTGACACAAGACACAACTCGCTCCATGTGGACTGTTCCAGAAATGGGAAAGTTGTCCTAAATGACATAAAAGTGTTTAATTTATATAAACAATGACATTGAAACATGCATAGGAGTGTTAGTAAGTAACCATAGTGAATCGTAGCTTCAGACGTACAAACACCATCGTAAAAATAAAAAGATATAAAAGTTAGTGCGGCTTGTGCGTCGATAAATTGATTCATGGATATTGTAGTTTTATTTAGAAAATAAAATAGGAACTGGTGGAATAAAGAGGTCAATGTTCATTCTTTAATGGAAGTATTTGCTCCTCATTGATAAAGGCCTGATTTGTCTTAATCTAAATGTTTGTTCCCAATAAAATTCATTCAATTTAATTGAAAGTGTCTTATAAAAAAGTTATCTCAAGACACTTTACAGTTTAAGACTATAGTGGAGAAATACAATATCAACATCAACAAATATTTAATTGTTGCCACTGTATTCAATTACAGCCTTTATCTTTAAAATGGCTTAATAACTTCTACTTAACACTTATCCGAACCATCACAAATTATTCCTTTTTAATTTGACTTATTTATTGTATTGAAAAAAATAAAAAAGAGGACATTCGATTTAATTTGGAATCATTTTTTTCAATCGGAATATTTAGGAAAATAATCACAGATTGTTTTTCAATAATCTGATGCATGTCCAGTTTTAAATATGTTCTGGTTCATCTACACAGTCCATGATTCGGAAGTTTGTCGTCCTTCTTTTGGCCAAACACAATGTGTAGCTGTTTTAAAACAGAACCTCAGGTTCAGAGCACACTCTTGTCCAAAACCTTCTGCTGAAACCTTTCAATCCAAACTTTGTAAATCCTGCTGAAGCACGAGAGGTGGTGACGTGACCTCAGGCGTCGCCTCAGGCCTTCTCTCGCCTTTTGGTTTGCAAAGGAAGTTTTGTTCTCTTATCTGGTGAACCTTTGGGAACCTTTTTGTGCGAAGATGTTCAGGTTCATCAATGTTTTTCTTTGTCAAAATAACTGCCAGTGAATGTTGTGAAAATTCTCTTAAACCAGTGGGAGTTCGTTCCTCCACATCTGATGAACTGCTCTGACAGAAAAGTAGGAGTTTTGCTCGTCTATCATGAGCCTTATTTTTAAATGATGTCATGTTTCTTGATGAAACACACACTGGCCTGATGTCTGTGCAAGAACCTACCATTACATGAGTTCATACATTATTGCTCTTTTGTTTCTTCAATTCTAGACTTGGAAAACTTCAAGACCCACCGAAGAAGCTCCGTGTCGGTCCGTGAGGGTCAGGGCGTCGTCCTTCTTTGTGGTCCGCCGCCACATTCTGGAGGTAAGACAACGGTTCTGTCGTGATCCTGTAGGTGAGCGAACCAAAGCTGGTTTAAACTGCTAATTAAAAACAAGCTTGTGAGGAACAACACTGAAATGAGGTTGTAGGATTTTAAATGTTTCCCGACTGTTTGGACTGAAGCTGTTTAAGATCCAGCTGTTTCACTTCGACTAAGCCTCGCGCTGGGAATCAACACCTGCTCCGGCGTCGTCTTTTCAATCTCGGGCGGCGTGTGGTGTGATCGGTGGAGGTTGTGCCAAGCGAAGTAACATTCCTGTCAGCAGATGGTTCTGATGAAGTCCAAACTCTTGTCAAACCTCCTCATGTTTGCTGATGACATCACACATGAGGTCATGGGACCATTTATTTGAGTTTGAAATTGAGAAGCATTTTTATTTTATTGTGTTCTCTGAGAAAACTGAACTGGTTTCATTAGAGTCACAGGCACTGGATGTTGAAAAGAATGAGTCAAGCAAATCTGGTAATAGTGAAAGGAAACAGTAAAACCTTTTTTTTTACTCATAATAAGTCATTCACATATTTGCAGTCGGTTCATCTGTCTATGAACCTTGGAAGGCAAAGGGACTCACTGAGAGGAAATGCAATCACAGGCATAATAAAGAACATCTATTAATTTATCATCACCTTACTATTGATATAAGATAAAAGTCTTGTTTGTTCTTTGTGTTAATTCCTTAAATAATTACACTGACCTCTCTGTGAAGGTTTTCAGTAGTTTTGGGGTTATATGACAGACACATATTTGCTTCTATTTGACAAAAGATCTTCATGGAGATCATACTAAAGTTAATTAAGGGTTATTTGACAATATGCTGCTCATTATTAAGACTCTAAACCTAAACCTAACCCTCACTTTGCTACAGAAGTAGCATTTGCTGGGCTAGCTTGGCCACAAGCTGAGAAAAACAAACAACAACAAATGTGTGAACATATTTTAGCCCACGTTTAGTTCATCCCTAATTAAAAAGCCGATCACAGATACGTCGCCAGCTGCCTCCATTACGCCTCTACCATCGACAGCCGCTGAACGGGTCCCTCTGACTTGCACTTTGATGAAGCTGGAAGTGATTCTAATTGTTTGAAACTTGTAGAGTTTGAGTGGTTTTACCTTCAGGATCTTGGCAGGCTCAGTGGCAATCAGAGTCATTTGCAAACTCTGTGGCTGACGTGATTTGATTGCTCCAGAGTCGGAACAGTTGCTTCTCCCCAACTCTTTTCATTATCTCCTCCTTTTTTCTGCTGAGGTAATCCAATTAAGGTTGGGGTTTTAGGACCACTGGGAGTATCATTGCAGCGCCGTCAGGCTCTTCAGGCGCACGAAAAGGCCCCTCAAGACTGTCGTATCCTTGCTAATATAGAGAGCCAATAGAAGCTGTCAATTAAAACTCGGTTTCTGTGAAGAACAGCTTTCAGCTCCGGCAGAAGCCGCGATGTTGCAGGTTCAACAACAACGAGATCATTCTTCAGCGTTCATTAGTTTCGCCATATTGTTCTAGTGAAGATAAAAAAAAAGGATTGATCATTTCAAAACTTGAAAGAACAGCTCAGTAGCTCAGCTCACAGCGATGTAGTGGTTAGTTTACAACACCTCACAGCCTGGTGGGTTTGACACAACTTTGTGGAATGTGTATGAGCTTCAAGCTGCTCTGGTTTCCTTCCACAATCCAAAACACATACAGTACAGGTTTGTACGGTATTTTAAATTAGGAATAAGTGACCAGAGTTTCCTCTCAACTCTGCAGTAACATACTTCTGTGATCTTTTTTTCTTCAAGATAAAAATGATTATTTTGTAATATCTTATGGTTGACCCACCAGCACAGGAGTGGGTCGGGTCAGCTCAGCCAATCAGCAGTGTTTGCGTCGTTCGGGGGTCGTTCCTTTTAGTCAGGAAACACAAGAAATCCGTTGTAGCTACAATATCGTCTCCACTTGTGATGACGTCACTCGCTGCATATGCGAACGTCTCTTTAAAATATTGTTATGGGTTAAAGAAACGTCAACAGAACGCTTACATGATACTTTTTACCACATAAAACATTTATATTGACAAGAAGACGAGCGAGGACTAAACCATGGACGCGAGCTAACCCTTGTGAAAGCAGCTCAGACTCACAGACCACTAGCCTGAGCACAATCCACCAATAAAAAGCTGGTTCATAACCAAAGGACATTCATTCACGTAACCTGGTACAGTATCAATATATTTAAATCTTGAGTGTTCAAATTCATTCATTATTAGGGCAGTATTAGGAAAAAAACATTTGAATGAAATAGTTTGTACCTGTTTGATTGTGTAACATCAACGTAAAGTGTTTCAAGGAACAGTGATATTGTAAAATACTGCTGCCTATCGTCTTTGTTAATATTCTGGCACTTATTGTTTTTCAAAATACACTTTCTGTGCTTCTCAGCTCCAAGAGTTGAATCTACTTCTGACACTAGTCCATCGACAGATTAATCACAGTATCTGGTCGTACCTCACGTTCTACACCTTCATTCTGAAGTTTTCAGCCTCTGTTAACCTCGACATTCCTGAGACTAGAAAACACTTCCAGAGGGAACAAAACCACAATATGAGCGAATGTTTTACAAATGGGTTTGAAATAGATGAAAACATTTTCCAGAAGTTTATTTAACCACATGTTCTTTTGCAGCATTTTCAAACAGAACTTCCAAAAACAAGGTTGTTAAAGTTGTTCATTTTTGCAGCCACTGAACAATCTTCTTTCACTTGAATAAAAACAATACCGGACAGATTCAGACGACATCTGCCTTCTTTGGTCGAGAATAAAAGAGGAAAACATGTCCAGGACTCACGTATTAGGAGCACAAAACATGAAAACATAAAAACATTTCAATGTTTTTCTTAATGTAATATGTGGTTTGTTGATGGTCCCGAAAGAGTGGTATTGGTGAGTGGGTTGTCGATGTGGACCTTCAATAAGAAGATGGATGGTTGTAAGACTTCCTCTCCTTCTCCTTCTCTTTTGCATGTCATTACTTTTTAATCAAATCCTGCCCGTGGGTGGCGAACGCCAGGAGACTCGTCACATGCCTATTCAGGGCCATATGTCTGCAGACCTTCCTATGGCGCAGGGGTCCTCACTGTACGCCCAGGGCTCCGAGGGGCCTCCACCTGCCAGAGCGAGGTCTCAGAGGACACATTATGCATGGCAGCTGTCCTGCCTCTTCATGTGCGCCGTGAGCTGCTGATGCGGGAAGACGTGGCCGGAAAATAGACATGGAAGTGGCGAAGGAAGAGAAATTTCGAGGGAATCCGTCCTGCTCCTGGATCAGGTGCACATCGTGAATGGTCCATATTCATCATGAGGGAAGTGTGTAAAAGTGTGATACATATCAGCGACTCTATAGTTTAAGGCTGTGTATCTCAGGACACAGATGGGAAAAAAAACAGTCTTACACGTTAAACATACAGTAATACAGATATTTTCTTTTTTTCGTCTTTTAATTAGGCAATCGTTTTTGATTTTATTGTTTTACTTATTTCAATATCATTTATTATTATTATTAGTCGTGTTGCAGATTTGTTGATGGAGAATGTTTCCTGTTCCTGTGTCAACTGTTACTTCACGGCGATGGCGTTGCTATATGAGCATGTTTCGCTCGCCAATAACGCCACTGATTAGTCGGGGACCAAACACTGGTGCAGGATGTTGGTCCAAATCTCCAACGTCACCACAAGCGTTGAGACTGGTGAGAGCGAAGTTTGTTTGGTCTTCGTGAAGATGTTACGGGTTGGGTGGAGCGTGTCAATGTGCTTAAGTGCACCAGCACAACAAGAAAACTCTGGAAACATGTTTGGTTCTGGCGTTTTGACAATGTAAATATTGACTTGGTGGGAACACTGAATCCTTCCCAGGGTTTTACACATGGTGGTGGATCCGACTACCAGGTGACCAGAGACGGTTCCTGTTCTCCAATATGTCCACAGATTTTTGCATTTCTTTCCACTCAGGTCACACATTTTGGTTCTATAGCCGACATCACATGTGTCATGTGTCCATGTCTCTCAGCACGCCAGTCCGTCTCAGGACACACAAAGACACACAACCATTCACTAACACTCTCATACCTACAAGTTCTCAATCAACCTCTGTATGTTTTTGGACTGTGGGAGGAAACCGGAGTGTCCGGAGTAAACCCACGCAACACAGGGAGAACAAACAAACTCCACGCAGAAAGGAATCTTACCAGCAACCCTCCTGTGAGGTCACAAACCACTGCGCCACAGTACGCCCTTAATAAATAAATATTAAAGATAATACATTTTGTTGCACATGTGCCAACTGTTCCAGGAACATGTTAACAGTTCTATTGACTCACTCGACTCCTCATCCGGACACAATGTATCGTTTCTTACTCCTGAATGTCCTGCTCGATTGACTGAACCTTTAAGTCGGAGGAAACCCAATGATTGGTTCTTGCACATGAACATGGATTTTGACTGATAAACAAAAGCCATTATCTCTTCTTGTCAAGTTAATGCAGGAATATCTGAAAATTAAAGTGTGGCTGTGATTTAGTTTATGCTGCTTCATACAAGTAAGTAAGTAAGTAAGTAATATTTATTTATATAGCGCTTTTCGAGACCAGGGTCACAAAGCGCTTAAACAATCAAAACAATACTCAAAAAAGTACATACTTTAAAGATCAAGATAATACTGAGAACAACACAGGAGTTCGAGAAATTCAAGGAAAAGCCTGAACAAATAGAAACGTCTTAAGATGTTTCTTAAAGGAGTCAGTAGACTCCATCAAGAGCAAAGAGAGAGGAAGATCGTTCCAAAGCTTAGGCGCAACAGCCTGAAAAGATTTCTCTCCTCTGGTCCTGAGCCGTGTGCATGGAACCATAAGTAGATTTTGATCCACAGACCTCAGAGCCCGAGCTGGGGTGTAAGGCTGGATCAGATCAGTGATGTAAGGAGGAGCCTGACCATGAATAGATCTGAAAGTAAGAACCAGAATTTTAAAGTTGATCCTGAAAGAAACTGGAAGCCAGTGAAGAGTTTTAAGGAACGGAGAGATGTGAGTTCTTCTACTAGAGCGGGTCAGAATTCTCGCTGCAGAGTTCTGAATCAACTGCAGACGAGACGATCCTTCTTGTTAAGACATGAAAACAAACTGTTACAATAGTCCAGACGAGAAGAAACAAACGCATGGATTACAAGCTCCAGATCATGTTCCGACAACATTTTCCTAAGTTTAGAGATTTTTCTCACTTGAAGGAAACAGTTTCTGGTCAGTTTTCTGCAATGTCGAACAAGAGACATGTCTTTATCAAATACAACACCCAGGTTTCTCAGGCTCAGTTTGACAGACTGACCTAAGTCACCCAAGTACTGACTCAACCCTGGAATCTTATCATCAGGAGCAATCACCAGTGTTTCAGTTTTGTCCACATTTAGCTGTAGAGTGTTTTCACTCAGCCATTGTTTGATTTGTAGCAAACAATTGACTAAGCTGTTCAGCCTCTGGGGCTCAGTTGATCAACAGAGCAGTAGAGCTGGATGTCATCAGCAAACATGTGATAAGAAACATCTGGAAATCTCTGAATGATTTTACCGAGGGGAATCAAGTACAGCAAAAACAATAAAGGACCCAGAACAGAACCTTGAGGGACTCCACACAACAGATCTGCCGATTCAGACCTCATTTGATTGGCAGATACACTAAAACTGCGCCCAGAAAGGTAAGATGAGAACCATTCTAACACAGACCCAGACAGTCTTCATCCCTCAGTCTTCTCAGCAGGATCTGGTGATCAACTGTGTCAAAGGCTGAGGACAGATCCAAGAGAACCAGAACAGTGAATTTACCAGAGTCAGCCGACATCATGATGTCACTGGACACTTTCAATAAAGCTGTCTCCGTAGAGTGAAGTTTACGGAAGCCAGACTGAAACTTCTCATGGATGTCGCTCTGATCCAGGAACAAAGACAGCTGCTCAGATACCACCTTCTCCAAGATCTTGGACAAGAAAGGGAGCTTAGAAATAGGCCTGAAATTACTGAGGTCAGTTGGGTCTAAGCCTGGTTTTTTGAGCATAGGCTCCACAATGGCATGTTTAAATGCATTGGGAAAAACCCCTGTGGAAAGGGAGAGGTTCACCATATTGGTAACCCAGGGGCCAATTACATCAAATACTTTGATAAAAAGCCTACACGGAAGGACGTCATCTGAGCAAGAGGAGGGTTTCATCTTGTTCACTAGTGCCGAAATATCACCCAAAGATACAGCAGTGAAGGAGGACCAAGAGGAGGAGAGGGGCTCAGAGACAGTAGGGGTTCCAAACAAAGGTGGAGAGATTTTCTCTTTGATCAATTTAATTTTGTCAATGAAAAATCTCAACAATGCATTGCTGTCAGCTTCACAGAAGACAGGCCTGATTTGAGTAAACTGCATATGCAAGTGAACTGCATATGCCTTGTTTCATTTTTGAGGCAATTTGCTCTCTTAATGTGATTAGCAGATACAAATATTCACGAGTGATGAAACAACATGTCACTGTCATGCCTGCTACGATGAGCTTTCCAGCCTCTTTTTTTACCTTCAAATCTTTGACAGGCTGCAGCACTTTCTGTGCTTAGCAGGACGATTAGATTCATAATCATGTGCAAAACAGTTCAAAAAGTCTTGAGTGAGTGAAGACACAAGCATTTCACTGATGACAAGTGTGAGTGACATGCGTCTGGAAATCTCTGCTAAGCTGCTTTAAGTTCAAAGTGGTTGCTTTTTAAGTGTCTACTTGTCAGCATGTGTGGTTTAGACACAAAAATGCATTTTCATGCATGTTTGCTCCCAGAGCGTCGTGATATCAGCAATATATAGTTAGTGAGAAGCTCTGGATTAAGAGATAGAACTATAGTTAGTGAGAACCTCTGGATCAAGAGATAGAACTATAGTTAGTGAGAACCTCTGGATCAAGAGATAGGACTGTAGTTAGTGAGAACCTCTGGATCAAGAGTTAGAACTATAGTTAGTGAGAAGCTCTGGATCAAGAGATAGAACTAAAGTTAGTGAGAACCTCTGGATCAAGAGATAGAACTATAGTTAGTGAGAACCTCTGGATCAAGAGTTTTTAAGCAGAGGTTTAATTACTGCATCTTCAAAAATGTGAGGCACATGATGTCATTGATAAGTTAAGTTAAGTATGACCTGATTTCAAGGTTGTATTAGATATGCTAAGATACTTTCAAAAGATGAAATAGATAAAAGATAAACAACTTTTTTCAGAATAGTTTACTGATTTCACTCTATTCGACATCAATGGTAGTTTGAGATAATGACATGTGTTTGTACATGTGATGCTGGTGTGTGTTCTGCTGCAGTCTCTCCTCCTGCTGTGCTGCAGGACAAACACAAATACCGCACTGTACTGTCGGGATTCACCCCCACAAGAGGTGCGTCTTCACCTGCTGTGAGAAGGAAACCAGGACGTGTGGAAACATGACAGCAGGAGCAGCGTTAGCGACGCTGGGAGCAAACGACTCATCGTGTCTAAATAGAACCTTCACACAGGATCTCACGACACAACAGTCGTGATACAGTGGATTTTAATGTTGGTCATTTCATGTTTGACCTTCACTGGTGAAAAGGGGAATGGCTTCCGCAGAGAAACAGACCCAGGAGTGTCGTGTTGGTGTGTTTCTCACCTGGAGAATGAATGATGCAAATCCCCGTCTGGGCTGCATCAGCGAGCGTTGCTCACCAGTGAAGCTTAAGAGGTTCGAGAGCCTTTAATTCCACTCGCTCTGTTCTCGTTTAAAATGGCAGAGGACGTACAGTTGAGGCTTTCTTTGTCTTTCCTGAACCTGTAGATCAAATTCAATTCTGTATTTGTTGGTGTGACATGCCAGATTCAAGGACCTTCTTCCATTTGCTAATTTATATTTTGTGAGGAAGATACATTGAGAGGAGGGTCCAGAGCAGGACGGGTCACATCGACGTCATAGAAGCAGGTGTTGGGCAGATGTTGTCCCAGCAGTCCAGTCGACTTCCTGTCTGCTCGTGTGGACCAGAGACAGTGAGAGGAACTGAAGGTCTGTCGGCTTCTGTTGTTTTCAGAGTGATGTTGTCGTGACTCTGGCGAGCTCTCAGCTCGTGATTACGGTGTTTGGACCTAATGCTCCTGACCTCTGCTTTATAATGGCCGGAGACCTTTAAGGGCCACTTAAGTCACCGCCTCAGAGTTATTCTGTCTGTGTCTGTTCTTGCTTAAGACCAGCCTTTCAAAATCTTTTTTCTTTTCTCATCCAAAGCTTTTTCAGGCTCACACTTTTAGTTGCGACTCCAGACATCTTTACCTCGTTCCATATATAACCCAGACGAAGAGGACATTTAATCTTCTTTTCTGCGCTGCTTTCTACAGACGAAAAAAATCAACCCACTCTTATAGACTCAAACATGTATAAGTACATATTAATTATATGATATAAAGGTTGATGAATAACTGTGTTCATGCGATCAAAACTCTGTGTATATTGTACTTTAGGACAGACATAGGAAAACAAGGAATGCCTAAAAACACTGCTTTTGTCACAATCGTCATTTTAATACAAATAATAATTATAATACATTTTATGAATTATTGATTTCAGAACACGCAAGGACACCAAAGGAAGCACATATTAAAACATCAACATTAAAAACAACTCAAAATAAAAAGGTTTTAAAAACAAATCTTTAGTATTTTATATGCTCGATCTGTTGTACAAGGCATTTCAACAACATCTTCAGGAAAACAAGGTGTTCTTATTGTTTATTACCATGACTATATAAGTTGTCTTTTTATTTTATTAGATATTTTTTCTGACAAATATTTCTAAACACTGTAAAGCTCAAGATTGATTTAACAGGAAATGTATTTATATGTTCACTGAAGGTTGTTAAGTGAAGTGGATCTGAGATCAGTGGGATCAATGGGATCAATTGCTATGGAAAAAAGGAGGTTACCATGGTGGCATCTGTTTGTTCGCCAAATCATTTTGAAACTACTCTCAAAGATTGCCAAGTGCTCTTGGTCAAGACTTGCAGATAAAAGCGAACGTGTTTGTCTTTCAGTTGCATTGTGAGCTTTAAGCGTTTCATTTCCAATTGTAACGTGGAATCATATCTGTTTATTGTGGCTGCGGACTTCAGGGAAAGTAGTTCATGTTGTACTTGTTCAGTGTGACCCCGACTGATGAGTGTAATACCACACGACTGATGCCTGTAATCACAGTATCTCTGTGGACGGACAATCACAGACCAAATGTGTTTACATCAGACATGACCTTGTTCCGCTGATTCCTAAATTGGTTGCTACCGTCGCAGATTTCCCTCAGATCTTGCATGAATTATCAAAGTAAAATAATGAGGTAATACTTTGATCTATTACTCAGCCAGAGAGAGATACCATTTGTATGTTAAATCGATCCTTTATGTGTAAAATAACTAGTTTATCTGAGGTGCAGTGTACGGTGGCCCTCGGGGGATATGGAAGAAAAACAATTAAATTGCTTGATCTCGCGATACTTTTGCAAGATCTCGTAATGACCCAGGAAGTACGTTCTGGTCCAACAACCAAAACAGTGAAGACTGGGAGACACGACCATGGGGAAGATTCATTGGATTTTATTTCAAAGTTGGCCTTAAATAAAAAGACATTCAATCTGTGCTTATTCACTAACATACTTTGAACATTGGTGAAAGGCATACTACCAGTATACTACTAGTATGGTAGTACCAGTGGTACAGTGGTTTTCTCCTCTCATGAGCCACACTTTAATTTAGAGTTAAGTTCTCGATAAACTGCAATAAATTCCCCAAACACCGTCTGGAAGGACGTAATAAACTTCCGACTTTCAAATGAAGA
Source organism: Callionymus lyra (assembly GCF_982586985.1). NCBI lineage: Eukaryota > Metazoa > Chordata > Actinopteri > Syngnathiformes > Callionymidae > Callionymus > Callionymus lyra. The sequence goes on along the minus strand of NC_141827.1, from coordinate 84,830 downwards.
GCATCAACTGTCTTCATTATCTCGGTGACTCTGAAATGAAATGTTTTGATGCATGTTTCTTGATCTATCACTTCTTATTTGCCATATTTATTTATTGAATAAAACGATTAAAGGGAAAGGGGTTGAGAAGACTCTATAGAAATTCTAATATGACATTTGAACCATTTGTATCATATTGTATGTCAAAAAGATTTCCTATGTTTCAGTTAGTAGTTTTTGCAAACAGTAGGTTTACTAATAATGAAATAATGCTTGTTCACACATTTTTTCTAAATGTCAGCGTTTCATTTAAATTCACGTTTAGCTGTCGGGACCTTTGAGGGTCACAAGAACCTTGATAAACCACATCAGATCCACTCCTGTCTCATTAAATCTTCTTTCTAAATGTAGAACACAACATTCAGATACAAATGTGTGACACGCCCTGTTTTTATAGAACACATGATCTTAGTAAATCACAATCCTTGGGCCAACAAGCTATATTTGGTTTATTTTGTGATTTTCTGTTAGATTTGTATAATGGCTCAAATAACACTGGGTTACAAAAGAGATTCTTCTTGAATTCAAAGGTGCACATCCACAAGGTCACAACTTAATGCAGAAGAATCGTAGCTTCTTCATTGTCAAAAAAGACCCGTTTCTGTGGGACTTCATTATCATAAATCAGTCTGGGATTGATCAATTCCACGCAGAGAGGATGTTTGACTTGCACACTGTGTTCAGCCTCTGCATATTCATGCGACTCCTGCTCGGAAGCAGCTGCCAGTTTCCCTGTGAGCAGGTTAATTTAATGTGGCCTCTGTAAAGAAATACTTTCCAGAGCATATCTTTAGTTCAGACGGAGTTTTACGCGTTTTTCCAATTGAGTTGATAGTGAACCGACTCAGCCATGAGATCTAGGATTGTTGTCTTGGATCCTAGCATCAACTTGTCAAGCTTCTCGTGAACCCATTCTTAAAACCAATTCTTTGGGTGATTTTTTTCTTGTCTTCTGAGTCAGAAATGCCATTATGTCTGGTCTCTCTGTGGTTTCTGAGCAGCTCATGACCTGTTGGAGTCACTAGCCTTTGAAGCGAAGCGCCTCCAGAATCACTGACAAACCAACCAAAAGTGTCTCTCGTGTCACTGGACCTTCTGCTGCAACATCTCTTAGAGATATGTGTTATAAGAGTCTGTCGGTACGATAGATATACACAAGTGAGACGATACACTATATTACGTTACATCTGTAGGAACAATAAAACATTGTTTCTTTTTATGGATTTACAAAAAAAACATCATAGCAACATTCAATGCGTAACATAAGCCGTATTAGATGCACATGAGATAAAGTCAGATGTAGAGAAACATCATTAACTGAAGATTTTTGTAAGAAAAGCTGGTCCAGATGCCAGATTTCATCCTGCAGATCACATGATTCGTATTCATGTTACCACTGTTTTGCTTTGTCTTAGGAGTCCAAACATTAGCTTTAAAAGCTGGTGTATCCTTTATTATTCAGTCATCGCTGTCCCTTGGATGGTTTTGTTGTTACTTTCACATGAAGGAAAAGACAAAGGTTTAACTGCGGCACACAACTGAATAAACACTGTTAATACTTTACTAGTTGTACATTTTAAAATTGAATTATTGTCTTTTATAAACACACTATAGAAATGTATCAATAGAATAACTCTGGGGAAAAAGGGAACAAATGTAATCATTCAAAAATATATATATATATATATATATATATTTTTAATCAATACAATGCTATTGGATATAGAAACAGTATTATGTAAAAAAAAAATATTGCCATATATTGTTATAGTGATATTTTCCTACAAACCAGATCCCTTTCCACAAACTCAGCTGCCAGAGCATCGTCCGATCACAATGTTTACAGTTTCCTGTGGCGAGAACCCGTGCTGTGACGAGAAGTCTCACTTCTTCAGGTGCATCTCATTTATGTGCAGCTCCATGCATGGATGGATTTGAAATCATTCAGATTAAGTTTGTCCGACTCAACAAGAGCGACAAAGTCTTGAACACTTTAATACTAGTTTTAGCTCAAAGCATCAACGTGTTACAAAACATTAACATCAACTCCAGCTCAAGACACCGTTTATTATTCTTACATTTAATGGAGTTTTCTTCCTTTTGAGTACTTTTGCTTTTTCAGCTTTTGAACTTTTTCAGATAAAGTCTGAATATGTCAGAGCTTTGATCGCTAGAAAATGTCTCCATATAAAGTATTTCGACCTGCTTTCAATTATTTAATTCAAAACTTCATAAGTTCAAATACCTTGCAGGCCACAACAACAAAAAACTATAAAATACAATAAAAATGTTTGTAACAAATCAAGTTGTCCTTCTATAAAAGTTTTTGTAAAATATTGATTTAATCACAAGCCATCTATCGAGGTTCATGAATAATAAATACATTCTGGGTTCAAACCATAATTTAACTGATGCAATTTGTTGGTCTTTGAAGTGTCAAAAGTAGGACTTTTTTTTAATTGAGAGGTTTGCAGAGAATTCAAAGAAGAGTCATCAGGGTGTGAGAAGACATGAATCTTTATCAGTTATTGTGAGGCCAGAGATGAACCTCAATGACAGTATTAGAACAACATCATACTATTGTTGAGAACCTCGCTGTGTGACGACCTCCATCGCTCTGAGGGCGAAACGAGGTGAACTTTAACCTTCATTTAAAACCAATTTCCTAGCGTATTCTTTGAAAGAAGCTCCTGATCAATAACAAATCCTAGGTGCTCAGAAGCTCTGCTATTGGAAGGGATTATTTCCATGGGAACACATGAATATATATAAAAAAAGATTTAGGAAAACCACCTTGATTGCAAAACAATTGTTCAAATACTGCCAAAATACCTCATTTAGAAACAGGCCTGTGGTTGTTTGCGTCTGTTGGTCAGCATCAGATACACATTTCCTTCCAAAAAAGCCTGCTCATGAAAAGGTTTATAAAATAAAGTTTGAAATAGTAACTAAAAGAAAATAATCTTTTTAAAGGAGGGGAAATTACATGCTTAAAAACAAACTCTTGTAGGTGTAATATCAGGTCTTCTTGATAAGAAGAAAAGTGAGGCTGCAGTGTTTCCTCACAACAATCATGATCAACGTCTCTTGACTGCATCGTGATTGTTCAGTGTTGTCTTCATCCACCTGATCCTGCATCTCATCTCCATGGTTTCCTGACTCAACAGATCTGAAGTTTACATGGATCTTCAACGAGTACCCGACGTTCGTCAAGCAGGACACGCGGAGATTCATCTCTCAGGAAACAGGGAATCTGTACATCGCCAAAGTGGAGTCGTCGGACGTCGGCAACTACACCTGCGTCGTCACCAACACTGTCACCAAGACCCGGGTGCAGGGACCACAGACGCCTCTGGTGCTCCGCAAAGATGGTGAGGTTTGAAAAACTTGATGGATCGCACACAAGAAAATGTGGTTCTACAGATACATAGAAATGATGAGAGAGGAAGGGACAATAGCTTTGTTGAATGAAGGAGTTTAACTTCACTCCTGCATAGGAACATCTCTGGAAGTGAAACTGATCTTTGACATGCACCACTAAAGAGATTTAAAAATGTAGGAACCTGAAATTCCTTGTTTCAATACGAGTTATCATGTAGCTCTGAATGTGATAAAAATCAGATAAATGTGAATTTGCATCACTTTCACAGACTTTTGACCGTGTTTAACTTTCAAAACATCACAAACTCACACTGAGACATTAAAGTACTTTAAACTTCAACATTTACAACTCACTAAATTAATTGAAAACATAAACATAATAATATCACAATACTTGAAATGGTATTAAATACTTTTTAGAATTGCTATAACAGTTCACCTTGAAAAACTACTAACAATAGATGCTTAAATAGCAGCCGTTGTCTAAAGGGTGAAGCGATGAAGTCACGTCTTCTTCTTCTGGTCTTTAGGAAGAAAAGTAGGTTCAGTTCCGTATGAGTCAGTCGTGATAAGATCCAAACGAGCTCTCAGTCACTCGTGGCACATGGTGATAACACTCTACTCCGAATCAAGCCGATAGAATTGGTTCTTCCTTCCATCTCCGGAGCTATTTCTGACACAGCTGTGAATTACATCTGGAAGAGAATCGTCACACGTGGAAGATGAGTTCAGGGATTTGTGTAGTTTGATTACACAAGAAAGGTGAGCAGTGTTGAGAACGATAAAAATGTTTTCTACAAATTGATGCGTCTCCGTTTATCCTGGAATAAATCTGAGAGAAAAAATAAACGTCAGAAGTAAGAACATCAAAATGTGTTCATTTGAAATCATCTTATTTAAAAAAAACATTGTTACTTAAACCGAACCATATCTTTCAGACCATAAAGAACATTTGGTTATTAGGCATGATGTCAATTGTTAAAAAAATATATATATATATAGTGTATTTTTTAACTGCTTCTTATATTATTACATTACTTTACTTATTTTTGTTTCATTTTCTTAATGTTTACTGTAACAAACAAGGAAAATAAATCTTAAAACAAATAACTTCAGCAAGTTTTGTCCAAACACACACTGATGATACAATAGTCACATGTCACAACAACACACACACACACACACACACACTTTAATACATTTTCAGTGATAACGTTTCAACACAAATCTTTCATAATTATTAAACCTATATTTAATTGGTAATTAAAATGTCAAGAAGTTAGCCAAGTACTCCGAGAGTGCAGAATCTCATCAAGCCTCATACTCCGTTCTAGACTTTATTTTGGTGCATCTTTTGGTTTTCACGTCAGTTTCTCTGATTTAATGAACTCTTTAAATTCTCACTTGCTTGTTACAGCTCCTCACACACACAATTCAGCCCCAAAATTATACTGACAGAACGTATCTCTGTCAAAGTGTATTAGAATGGAAACATGTTCATGGTTGATTTGTCGTTCAGGATTTTAAATGACATTTAATCTCAATAGACTACGTCAGAAGAGCCAAGACCGTCTTGGAGGATCTAGATGATGTAACCTTGGTGAGGAGAAACTGGGCCTCCCTGCTGCCCCCTCGACCTGAACCCAGATAATCTAAAGTTGTCTTGTTTTCTTCAGCTCAAGTTTTGAGGGAACTCTTGCATTCATTCTTTAAGCATTAGAAGAGTTTAAGCAACAATACAACCACTCACCCTAGTTTGTAAAAGTCAGAATGAAAAGCTGTTTCAGATTCATTTTTTTGGTTTGACCAAAAACTGTTTCCTTCAACTGAGAAAAATCTCTAAACTTGGGAAAATGTTGTCAGAACACGATCTGGAGGTTTAAATCCATGTGTTTGTGTCGTTTACACTATTGTAACAGTTTGTTTAGTGTCTAAACAAGAAGGATGTGTCTTGACTTCATTGCTTTTGATTGTTCAAGCTCCTTGTGACCCTGGTCTAGAAAGACACTTTACAAATAACTATTACTTACATTTATTTTGATAACAGACTGAGAGAACATATGACAACAATCATATGACCTCTGTGCTGGAGGCAATAATAAAAAAAAGTCTGATTCATGTGGTAGATCCGCCGCTGGGGCTTCTTGCTAACATGTTTCCACCAGAGACTCAGAAACTCAGATTCACAAGGACGCAAGCTCATGATGTAGCAGAAAATCACCTTTATTTACCCTTTTATTATTTATATGTTCTTCTCTCTTCTCAGGTGTGATGGGTGAATATGAGCCAAAGATTGAGGTTCAATTCCCTGAGGTCGTTCACGTGGCTAAAGGATCAACAGTGAAACTGGAATGTTTTGCTCTTGGAAAGTAAGTTCACACATGGAAGCTACAGAACCGCTCAACACATTTACTTGATAATGATCATGTGCTTGACTGATCTTTCACGGAAGGTTTTAGGGTTGAGGTCAAACTGAATCGATAAAAAATGAAAGATTGTCCATAAATACTGAATTAGGTTTGAAGTTTTATAGAATTGCAGCTTCTGATGTTAATTGTTGTTGCTACGAGGGGTGACAATGGAACCCCTCAAATCAAACTATAGACATCCTGGTGTCCAGTGTTGCTAAGCACAAAATGAAACCATCATAATGTAAAAAAAAAGTGATATGAAAACAATAAAACAATATCCCACATGGACCCACATTCCATTCTGGTTTTCCTTTTAGGGGCCGGTAAATATTAAACAGTTACATTAATAATATACATTATATACAAACTACATAGTTCAGATACATACTGGACATAATGGGAATAAAGGAATAATATAGTAGTAAATAAAGGAGGTGAATAGAAATGCACAACAAAACACAAAGAGGGCCAAAAGTGAAATTTCAACGATAATGGAAGACTAGCAACAGGAAACTAAAAACATGATCATCACAGAACAACATTTATCAGGCATGTAGAACCAATGTGTAGCTTGAGGGGATGGAAGGTCCTTCAGTCAAGGTGTTGAGGTCAACTATTCCAAGAAAAAGATAAATTCTCTTGATGCTCAGATCTAATAGGAATTGAACTTACAGAGAGAAAATAACAACATTATAAATATAATAGCTCGAACCACATATTCTGTCTGAGGTGCCGATGAAGACAATCATCAATTTGATTTAATTCATACGACTGGTAAACCTTTCCTCTGTAGTTTGCTCAATATCTTTCCTTTTCTTCTTTGTCCGTCAGTCCGGTACCGTCTATAAACTGGAGGCGAACTGACGGAGTACCGTTTCCTAGAAAAGTGGACACCAGGAAAGCCAGCGGTGTTTTGGAAGTTCCATATTTTCAGCAGGAAGACGCCGGCACGTACGAATGTGTGGCAGAGAACTCCAGAGGGATGAACACAGTGAAGGGGAAGCTCTCGTTCTATGGTAGGTGTTCCTGTCATGCATAAGAATCTGACCATGTTGTGCCACATCTGTCAGGAAAGCTCAGCCTGAGACGATGACAACATTGAGCGAGAACTGCCAGTGGTGACGGCACAGGATTGCGTGTCATACGTGAGGCTCGCTTTAACAACACATCAAACTGATTAAAGGCTGTCAGCCATGATGCCTCTAATATTTTGATCCAGATTAAAAGGGGTGAACGGATGAAGCTCAGCCCTTGCATCCGACCTTGTTGCTGAGCCTTGTATTGGGTTCCACCAGATGGCAACATGATTGACGTGCAAATTCACTGAGATCTAAGCTGTAAAATGTTCTAAACATAGACCAGTCAGAGACATAATCTGACAACAAGCATCTGGATTGTCAGGAAGGATGGATTTAACCAACATTGTTGAGAAGGAAATGTCAAACATTTGGATGTGTATCTTATTCAGTGTCTTTCAGATCAGATTCTTTTTCACCTGAAATAATCATTGTGCTGTGGCTGCTATATTGTTTCATATGAAGTCGATAATGGGGTCAGATGTCTATTGAGAGGTGGAAACTCATTTGAGGTTTTTCCCATATATATATTAGAGTTAATATAACTTTAATGCTGCTAATTTACAATACATCCAAGGAGAAAAAATTGACTTTGACTGTGTTCAGGTATCTTGTAGTGGCTGCACCAGGACACTGGGTTACAGAACTTGTATCGTTCCAGCTTCTCTCAGACTATTGTCTTCAGTTGAAAAGGATTGGAATCTCCTGTCCGGTGAAGGAAAGACGAGTCTTTCTAGACCAGGGTCACAGAGCGCTTTAACAAACAAAAACAACAAACAGCTAAAACACATGCTTTAAAAGGCCAAGACACATAAGACAAACAAAGGAGTTCCAGAAAAAGAGATTTTTATCAGTTGAAGAAAAGAGTTCAGTTTTCTCCAGAGGAAAAAAACAATGGGTGTCATTCATGAAGCGAGTATATCCCAGATTTTCACATTAAGGTCTGCGCTAAGAAAAGTGTAAACATTTATGTTTCAGGTAAAACATAAATTATTTAACTTGAAACAAATAGTTTGACTGTTTTTACAAAGTACAACTTGCACAAGGATCAAGCCTTGAGGAACACCACAGGTGTAGAAAATAGATAAAACAGATTTTCTTTTCCACAATAAGTCAGTTTTACTTTTCCTTGACCCCCTCCTCCCCCTTTCATGGCCTGCATCATGAACTTTGATCACTTGGAGTTTGAGCAACACTAACAAATAAATGACTTGTTGTGACAAACGAGTGCTATTGTTGGATCAGTGAGGTTGTTACACCTGTCAACAAGGAATAAGACAACACAACAGTCGTGAAAACAACATGAGTTCATGCTTCAACAACAACTCAAAACATGCGTCGTTCTTTGCATTGAATGCTTAATGTTTAATGAGGAGTCCAAGGAGTGATATTTGAATCCAGTCCAGTTTTCACATTTACATTTTTTTTCTCTGGTATCCCCATCTTGTCTTCCACTGTAGAGCGGAAGGCAATTAGGGCAGGACTTGAACTTTGGCTGAAAAGCCACCACAAAGGTCAGTCCTTGAGAGTGACATTAGGTTCGGTCCTTGGAATGAGAAAATGCCGCCAACGTTACTCGTGTCCTGCTGCTGCTCTCATGTGATATAGGTTTGGTAGAACTTTATTGATCCCTAAGGATGATACCGAGAGAGTTTTCACCCCTTTTTTAATGTGTGCCTTTCATTTCCAGTTATTTTTTTGCTTCATCATTAACTGAGCCTGCGCTACAGCTAAAATCAAATCTGCACCTGTTTAATTATCTCATAATTTCCGTGGATAATACTCAGTCCAGAGGTTTTATGGCACAAGTTGCAACTTAATATATTCAGGATCACTGTTGTTCTTATCAAACTAAAATATAGTTACTACTCAAAATCAAATCATATTTTAAATAGAACTAGATATTTTCTAAATACCACAACTCTTCAGTCTATTTCATATTTGAATCATGTACTGTACATGCATATATTTCAAAGTACATTAAAGTGTGTATCAGGACTTCAGCCACTCAGCTCGCGTAATGTATATTATACAATTTTGCAAGTTTCAAAAATGTAGACAAACCCTACAACCTACCAGACAGACAAGTAGTACAACCTCTCATTGTCATGTTGGTGGAGAACAACATTGTGAAAGAGGGCAGCAGCTTCTCCAAGTGTCTTCAAAATGCAGGAATTATTGTCACAGTGACCAACTATTGCATAGACCTTAGGCTTCGATTCAGATGCGTTCATTTTAAACAAGTAGGTAAATTCATGCAGCAACACAAGACCCTTGGAAAGACTGGAAACTCATTTGTAGACTATGGCAGCAGCTTTCAATTTCTTGGTGAACCACAGTATATTCTGTGGTTTTTGTGGGGAACAACATTTTTGAGAATACCAGATGTAGTTTTACCATGAACAAGACATGTCAATAAATTAAAAAAATAAATTTAAATAAAATCGCAAAGCTTATATCTGCTTGTATATTGTTAAATTATATATACAATGAATTTCGGGGCTAAAATATACTTTTTATTTCTAAACATATTTAGAGTAGAACTTGTAGTATTTCACTGGTATCATCAGTATTAACTGGACCTGACATACAAACGTAGCAGGAACATAGTTGTTTATAATTATAAGCTTTAAAAACTTCCCTTTCATTCTGATTTTTTTCTCTCTGCTCTTTTCCCCAAACTTGCAGCTGCGCCTCATCTCATCGAGAAGCCGCAGGACGTCCAGAAGTTCATCGATGACTCCCTGGTGTGGGAATGCAAAGCCACTGGTAAACCTAAAGCTTCTTACAGGTGGATGAAGAACGGGGAGAATTTGGAACCGGTGGAGGTGAGACCTGCCAAATACACCTTCAGAACATAGACACACTTCAGCTTCCAGGTCAAATTTAAAACTGAGGCTTATTTCACGCACACTCTGAGCGAAGAATGAGAATAAGCTTGTGTTTCCACGCCTCTGCTGCTGAAGCCTGTTCGGGATTTACTGAGTCATTACCGTGGATTACCTTCTTCATTCCAACACACTTTCTCCTGCACGACGTTGTTCATCCCTGAGCGTTTGTTTCAAAGGAAACACACTGTGCAGCCCTTGCTTTGCTGAACTACAAACGGCCTTTGTGTTTAAGCCGAGTGATAAAAGAGCGTCACTAATCATCTGCTAAATCTCCCCCTGCTGAGCCAAAAATTTACATATTATTAACCCAGTGCAGAAATTCACTGTAAAAACACCATCAATCTACTGAGTTCTCATTAAAAAGCCTGTGATGAAGGATGAGCTTATTGTGGCAGCTGTAAGTGAAAAAAACTAAACTGACTCCATTTATTGGATTATGACTTCAGATGGTTTGTCGAGGACAGATTGATCCGACGCCCGAGCACAGCTGCACCTGATAAATAAACAGGATATATGGTAATTTGTTGCATTATGCAAAAACACAGTGAAATATTGATCAGCGTGTTGGTCCTTCAGGCTCAGACTGTCAGGTTTATGCATCACCGCAGAAGTGCTTTTTATCCAACAGACAATAGAGTAGAAAAAATAGATGTTATTCTATCAGTGTCATCAGAATATTGAAGGCTTGAATTTAACGTATCGAATGTTTAAAGTTATTTATTGATTTTCTTTTTTAACATACTTTTTTTTTTTTAAACATTGATTATAGTTGGTTGTTGTCTTTTATGACTTTGGATTTAAAGACGCAGAGAATGAATTCAGCCTCAGAGCTGCTGTGAACGGATTCATCAGCCGAGGTGTGGCGTCGTGTGAAATGTCACCATTAACCAGCGAAGCTTAATGAGCGCAGAAGGAAAGGTCAACGATGTAGCGGCAGTTGGAAGACGATGTTGTTGTTTATTGTAACCGAGACCTTTGTGGAGCAAAGTTTGCTGAGAATTCTTTAGGCTGATTCTGCTGACACTCCTCAAAGTAACGGAAATTAACTTAGAATGATGTCGGAAGAGATTGTTCATTTATTGACTTCAAAACTTGTTCTGGCTAAAAAATAATTTATAATGAAGTATTGTACCTACAATTAAAAAGAGCAATCGGGTAGCACTATATATATATATAAAGTGATACTGTAGGAAGGAAGCGCTGATTGGAATGAAATAATGAATTCATAGCAGTTGTGACTGAAGAATATCTTCTAGACTGAAACACGAAAGCACGAAGATTCACCGCCAGCTTTATGGAAATTCGATCACAACCTGCTCAAACACAGGATTAGTTTGAGATCTTCCTGCATGTGTCTCTTCTTCTTGTGACGCTACCTTAATCCCTTGAGTCTCAGAAGCCCCTATAGAGGCGAGACACCAGGAGCTGGTGGGGAGACACCAGGAGATAGAAGCTGACATTCAGATGTTTAAAAACTCTTCATGTATTTAATACATGAGTGAGTGTCATGTCTTTGTACCCCAGACTCGCTCGTCCTTAAATAGATTGTAATTTGCCTCCAAACAGACGAGAGCTGCATGAACACATCACTTAGTATGTGGACGACACACCTTTCAAAAAAGCAATTTCCACACACACCCTCAGATGTTATATTTTTGCCCTCTTCACTGGCTGAAGGGGAAATGGGCCCCGTGGTGCAGTCGCAGATATAAATAGGGTTTTATTTCACTCTCATAAACATGCAGATTGATTAGGGTCATTTTCTGCGAGCCTGCCTCCATCCAGCCAAGCCTTCTCCTCCATTAGTGATGAAATCTGAGATTTATTGCCACGTCTGTCACATCCACAACATAATTCACTCGCCCTTTGGCTGGTTTCCACACAGATCCGTGGCAAAACTAAACTGTCTACGTCCGCAGGAGCGAATACAGGTGGGCAACGGGGCGCTGTCCATCAGTCGCTTGACGCTGACAGACACCGGGATGTACCAGTGTGTGGCCGGCAACAAGCACGGAGAAGTCTACTCCAACGTGGAGCTCAGAGTCATCGGTAAGAAATGATTGTGTTGCGTCACAAACACAGTTGGATCTGAGATAATCTTTTCTTACGTTGGTATTCGTACTATGGTCCTGACTGCTGCTCCTTCTTTATTGGGATCACATCCATTAGATCCATATGACAGTGATGTTTAGACTCTGTGCCATGTTCACCAGCCTCGCCCATCTGCCCGTCAAGCCTGTCAGTCGACACTCGGGGTAGCAGCCGCTCTCGTTCACATTTATCCTCCAGCGCCTCAACATCACCGCGGGTCCAGATGGAAACATACGCAGCTATATTTGGACTTTAGGAAGTATTTCACAAGTGACTGTGTCACGAGGAGAAATACAACGATAGAAGAAAATATATAGTATTCACAAATCTGATGAAATTGTTTTTCAATTTTTTTTTTCTTTCCTCAAGTGTTTTTTATTCAGTTTCCAGGTCCGTCGTTTGGTAAATCAAACTCAACATTATCTTGAAGTGATCATTTTCAAAGAAAAAAGTAGATACAAGAGTTAATTGTTTTACAGCAAGTGGGCGGTAAACCTTAAATATTTGATGAATGATCTGATGTTTTAATTGAGAAGTTCCACCGTCTCCTTCCACAGCTGTAGCTCCAGATTTCTCCAACAGTCACCTGAGGATCCAGACGCTGGTGAAAGTAGGCGGAGATGTTCTGGTCGAGTGCAAACCCAAGATGTCTCCGTGGGGCGCCATTCTGTGGAGGAAGGGCAGCGAGTCACTGGGAGAGAGCAGCAGGTACTTCAACGCCGTCGCAACCTCTGTGGACCGTCTTTTAGTCTTCGTAGATCCGGGGTTATGACAGAGCAGAGAGCAGGTCATCGACGTGAAGTGAAATTATATATATTTTTTAACATGAACTATTTTTGGAATATCTGTTATTTTCTTATAAAATAATTGACAATTTGTATATTAAACGATTTGTTAATTTTTTACTTTGTTTTAAATTAACAATATATTTTCAACAATTTTTATATTGAACTACATTTATGGAATTAGAATACTCAAGTTTATAAAAGAAAGTTACATTTATTTTCAAAATATAATAAATGAAAAATATAGGAAAAAATATGTATTAATATAAAATACAATATAATTTTACTGTAAAAAAATTACAATAAACAAAGATATTAAATCAAATAATACAAACAATATCAATGAAAAATTAATATAAATTCAATGTTAATTCAACCATTCATGTTCATGTACTTCTACCCTCCAGAGGTTCTAAACAGCCAACAAGTTATGGATTTGTTCTCCTCACCTCACAGGGAAGATAAAAACACCACACAATCCAATTATTGATCTTCTCACAGTGAGCGTGAAGTGTTATTTTTCTTTCACCGTTTGTGTCTGAAGTAAGATCTGACCCGGTGACCTCATGACAGCGATCACCTCCTGGGTGTCACCAGTTTAGCATGACTGGCTCTCAGTCTATGTGTTTGTGTCTTGCCAGCCTTTGCATAAACACAAAGCATGTTGTTGTTTGTCAAACAAAGTGGCGAGAAAGTCATTTGCATATGGTTCCACTGTTGGCACCCTTCGCTCGCCCTTGCAGTCGGACCTCAGCAGATGTTCTTTCAGATGCTGCTCTGAGCTGATTTGATTTTTTACAAATGTATTCATGTGTGTTTAAGACCTGACGTTACAATTAGCAAATCATGCTATGGATCAAAGGCGAGGTAAAATAAGAGCAAATATTTTTATTTCAAATTAAAACGTTTGAATGTTTATACCAAAAAAGATATATAATAATATAATTTATTAACAATGTTAATAATCTTTAAATTTACCTTCTTATTGAAAACAAATAAATAAACAAAAACTCATGATGTTTTAAAATTCCTAAAAATAAATACATCACTAGCTTCTCTTCGTCCTAAACTTTATTTTGTCGATATGTTGGATCTCATGACGAGGGGGAGGCTGTGACCCGAGAGACACTCACAGGAAGACCTGGACTGGTACTTGGCCGTGCTGGTCCCCTTTTTGCTGGTGTTCGGGGTCATGGCTGGCTCCAGTGGTCATCACTGGCTTGGTTGGGGCGGCGTGGCTTCTCGGTGTCACTGGGTCCCTCCTGTTGATGTGTACGTCTGGCGCTTCTAGGTCTCTGCACACACACACTAACACCTCTCAGTCTTTTTACCTGTGTATTATATACATTTGCAGTGTTCTCCCTGAAGGATGGCGCAGTGGCCTGTCCTCTTCATACAATGAGATGGTGGAAATGTTCAGATCTGATTACATAAGGAAACTGGTATTAGCAAATAAAAAACCCAGTGTTGTTTGACACGATTAATTCTCTCGTGTCTCCTGATCCTATTTCTAAGCTCCTTTTCTTGTCCAAGATCTTGGAGAAGGTGGTGTTTTTTTATACAGCTGGTCTTTGTTCCTGGATCAGAGCGACATCCATGAGAAGTTTCAGTCTGGCTTCCGTAAACATCTACTGAGACAGTCTTACTGAAGGTGTCCAGTGACATCATGATGTTCTGGTTCTCTTGGATCTGTCCTCAGCCTTTGACACAGTTGAACCAGATCCTGCTGAGAAGTGTATCTGTCAATCAAATGAGGTCTGAATCGGCAGATCTGATGTGTGGAGTCACTCAAGGTTCTGTTCTGGGTCCTTTATTGTTTTTGCTGTGCTTGATTCCCCTCGGTAAAATCATTCAGAGATTTCCTGATGTTTCTTATCACATTTTTGCTGATGACATCCAGCTCTACTGCTCTGTTGATCCAACTGAGCCTCAGAGGCTGAACTTAGTAAATTGTTGATAGAAATCAAACAATGAGTGAAAACACTTCGAAGCTAAATGTGGACAAAACTGAAACTCTGGTGATTGTTGATGTTAAAGTTCAGGGTTGAGTCAGTACTTGAGTGACTTAAGTCAGTCTGTCAAACTGATAAACCTGGTGTTGTATTTGACAAACAGAACAAACTGACCAGAAACTGTTTCCTTCAACTGAGAAAAATCTTTTCCGGAACTCCTGTGTTTTGCTCAGTCAGACCCTGGTCTGGAAAAGCGCTATATAAATACAAATTACTTACAAAAAATAATCTTAAATTAACGATCTATGAAAAAATGTTGTTGGACAATGATAGCTCACCACAGGATGAACACAATACTATTATACCCTGGGATTGTTTTTATTTATTATCTGGTTGTAACTGGTGAAGGTATGCCAATAAAAAAGAAAGAAAGTCAACAAAAAATATAAATAAACTGAATATATGCAATCTGTACTATTCATAAAAACAAGAGTTTTTCTTTTTCTATTTCTCTGCTGGATGACATTTGACACACAATGACAAAGATTGTCTCACGTGCTAAAACGCTGCCACGAGTCACTCCGGAGCATCAGGAGTGTTAAAGTCAGCCTGGTTGAGTTGTGATGACAACATGGACACTCTTTGACCTTTGCACTTCAATCTTTCACGGACACACTGTTTAAAAGGTAACATTTCAATCTAAATGGAGGCGTTTACAACCCAAGTTGGAAATGGCTGCTGGGATTTACCTCGAGATTCAATCAAAGAAGGATGAGATCCAAACACACAAGTCTGGACGGTCGGTGCACATTAGGTGGTTTCAATGCAGGACAAAAATTGAAATGAGAAAAGAGAGCAAATTAGTTACAATACCCTCAAAATAATATCTCAGTGTCAAGGTGAGCTGAAGGCATGAAAAACAAGATCTCAGTCAGAGTACTACATTAGTCAAACATAAATGCATTGATAGTAACGACGGAAAACGTGGATCAGAAGATTTTTCCTGATTATTATTTATTGTCGGATTATAACTGATCTTCTATCTTTGCATGGAAACTATTTTCCTTTGTGTTGGTGTGAAAAATCCTGTGTTTTATTTACACCTGTGTGCCAAGATTTAGCATCTTTGGAGTTAGGAGTGAACCCCCCTTTGCTAAAGATTAATTGCCTTAATTGCATTAGCACTCTGCTGTGGTTCTGGCAGATCGTGTCCCCAGCAGAGTAATCCATCTCCAGACCCTCCCTGTCTTGTGCAGGAGGCCGGTGCAGGACGTCTTATCTCGCCCAGACAAGCCTGCAGGGACGAGGTTTAGATGACATCAGCTGGAACAAAGCAGCTGAGAGTGCAGGTCCTGCAGACGAGAGTAACAAGCCCACAAACATGCCATTTCAATAAGTCACTTATGGGGAGATTGAAGGTAGTGAGGGTCTCGACATCAGACACTCAATCAGCTGTCAGTCCATTCGATGCCACAGGAAGTGCTGATGTCTTGATGTCACTCTTTCCTGTATTAACACTTTTAAGAAGCTTAGTGTATTTCTCTCCTCTTTGGCAGTCATGCGAGTGATTGTGTCGGATCGCTCAATTCACGCCGACGCCGTTTATCCCTCACGGGGTGATTTAGGAAGCTTTGGGCATAGCGGGGACAAATCTTCCTATTGTCTTCATAAAGTCAGTAAACATGTGTCGTGTTGAACTGATGCATCTGTGCTTTCAGTGCATTCTGCTGATTCAGACACGACTTACTTCATGAAGCGTAAAAACAAAAAAAAAAAAGGAAAAAAAACGCGTTTATATTAATATTCTAAAATGTAACACACACACTATTTTGAAGCACAATGGTGTTTATAGGTGTTTAATCAGTATAATTTAATTGGGGAAATTAATGGGTTGAATGGTAGTTTGTGTAGTTTTGGCATCTGGATAAAATTAGGAAATCAATTAAATTTCACATGTTTCATCAAAAGTTTTTGACTTGATTTAAATTATGAATATCAGGATCAGAAACATGTTTTTTCAGTGTTGTTAACATAAGAAATTGGTTGTGGGAGAAAAAAACAAAACACAATTCAAATAAAATCCATTACATTGTATTAAAGGATAATCATGATCCGGAGCAGACGAGTAAGAAGAGTTCTTGAACTGGGATGTTCTGGTCCGTATGGATCTCAGTCCTGAGTGGATCAGTTGGATCAGGGGTCCCAGGTGAGGGTCAGCTAGGATCCTTCACACCTCCATGTCCACATTCAGTTCCTGCAGAGATGGAAGAAGAAGCCGACGGATAATCCGCTGCAGTCTGCTCTGTAGCTGTTGCAACAGAGAACCACACAGGGATGGAAGAGGTGATGATGACCTTGACGATGAGACCAATATTTTTTCCCACTCTAGATCTTAGTAAAGACCAGATGAAGATAAACTCCACAATGTCCAATGTCAACCGCGGAGCTGCTGATGATTAGAGGGTTGAGGTTGGTCTTTAAGAAAGTCTACGATCATCTCCACCATCTTCTGAGCTGCAGGTCGTTCTCACTGCACCAGATCCACCTCCGTTAGATCATCCCCAGCTACAGTCCCTACAAGCTCTCACTTTACTTTTTCTTATTTAGCTTCCAATGTCAATATAGTTTTTAACAAGATATGCTTCTTTCAACTGAGGTATTTTAAAAATATATTGTGTACAGTTTTGCACATTTTATTCCTTTTGGTGGTTTATTCAAAATATTGTTGTTCATTTGAAAATACTTATTATCTAGGTTAATAGTGTTTGAATATATTGGGGTTTAACCACTTCTTATATTTTAAGAACCAATCTTATATATTATTATTCCCTGAGGTTGTCATTGAGTTTATGCTACAAGAGACAACTGTAGTTATTTGGTTCTTTGAGGGAGTCGGGCATGAACTACATTTTGTGGCACTTCTGCCACATCTTGGAAGGTAGTTTTTTTTTTTCTTCACTTTATTCAACATGTTTCAAATACTGCACCGTTTCTTCTTCATGGTACAGGTTAGTGGATTGACCCCAGTAAACGGTGTAAAGTTTTGCGTTAAGTTAACAATCCGGGTGAACACATCGTCTTATAGAAGGAAACTCACTTGAAAAATAATTAAGTTGCTTGTCTTAAAGAGTTGGACTATCAGATCTGTCTTTGCTCTTTTGAAATAGATCAAGATGAATCTGCATTCTTTTTCATAAATCTATCCTCTGTTCACTCAAAAATAATGACACTTTTGGCATATTTCTTATTATTGTTGGGCAGGTTTACAAGACTTGAAAAAGTGAACATCTATGCACTAAATCGGGACGAGAAGTACTTTTTCAGAAGCCATTTTCCAGAGTAGCAGTCAAAACGCATGCGGATTATTGGAGGGAATTTTAAATGCTGCTTGACTCCCGAACTAGATAGATTATCAACTACATCAGTTTCCGTTGGCCTCATTTCTTACTCAGCTTTTTTATAGAAACCATCTTGAGATCTCGACATTCATTTTGTGGGAATCAATGAAAGCTTTTATTAGAGGGAGAATATGTCCTACCACTTGAAAGCAGACATCTCACAATTAGCTCAGAATATTTTAAATTAGATGAACATTATGCTGCCTCGAAAACCCCAGAGAGAAATATGATGACAAAATATACAACAGATTTCCTTCTTAAATCTCATTCCACATTTATGAATAAGGGACAAAAAAAGTAAACTGTTGCTTCATCAACTGAGACAAAAATTCTCCTCTCAAATAATTTCACAAATTAAAACAAACAAACAAAAAAAAGGTATAAGGTCAGAGCCCTTGGAAATTAATGATGCTTTTAAAAAGGTTTTACAATTTATATTCTTTGGAAATCATATCCATTTTTTATGACTTCAACACGTTTTTTGATGCTCTTGAAATTCCAACTCTGGATCAAAGTTTCATAAAAGTCCAAGAGGAACCAGTTACTCTTATAAAAACTACAATCAGGTCATTACAAAATGGTCAAAGCCCCGGTCCAGACGGCTCCCAACTGATTTTTTTTTAAACTTCGGAAAGAAATGGCCCTTTAATAAACTCTGTATGAATCTAGTAAAAGTGATAGATTTATACAAAGAGTTTGTCTATTAAAAGCACGTACAACTAACTAACCATGTGCAACATACGATGCATTCAACCGCTCAGGGCGTGACGTGCAGGTCAGGTACGTTCAACTTGCGTAACTGTGCGAGTGACTTTCTTTCTCCCTGCTCTTGCCACTTCCTCCCCAGGTTTTCAGGAAAACATGGCGGGCGTGTCGCCCTCAAAGCACAGAAGTACAGACTATAAACAGTATGTTGTGACCCGGCTGGTCTGAGATCAGAACACACTGGTGTCGACCAAACTTGACAGACTCATGACTTGAGGTTCAGCCGTTGGCGTTCAGGGAGTAGAACAGGTGGGAGAGAAAACAACCTTGATGAGTTTATTAATATCTTGTTGACATTATTTTATTTTTTTCAAAAAACATTGACCTTTTATCAGCATTTATTTTATTGTTAATTATTCCAATATCTCACCCTATATTTTGACATGACAGCCCCTCGCAGTCAATACATAACGTGGAGGAAATTGCATTATGACGTAATAATGGCTTCACTCCAGCTGTTATCACGCCCCACTTTGTTTATAGACCAAGTCCCTTGAAGGTGGAGACTTCCGGGATTGATGATGCGGGTGACAAACCTCCATGCTGGGCCAATCACAGTAGAGTGGGTGTGGTTATGGTTATCAAGATCTCAAAGTGTTTTCAGTGGGCGGAGCTTAAGATCATTTTCTAATGTCATTATTTCAATGAAGAGAGTTTTGTACAAACACACACTGATGATACAATAGAGTCACACATCACAACAACACACACACACACACTGGTGATACAATAGAGTCACACATCACAACAACACACACACACACAGTGATGGTACAATAGAGTCATACATCACAACAACACACACACACTGGTGATACAATAGAGTCACACATCACAACAACACACAAACATACACTGGTGATACAATAGAGTCACACATCACAACAACACACACACTGATGATACAATAGAGTCATACATCACAACACACACACTGATGTTGCAATAGAGTCACATTACACAACACAGTTTTAACTGCACTATAGGAATATCCAACTAGTAATTGTACATTTTAAATATTGTAGGTATATTACATTTTAGTCCAACTTTAAAGGAGGTCTTTGCCACAAGTATCTTCTTGTGTCTTTTTCCATTTAGTTGGACATGCAGAAAGTTAGTGACGTAACACATTAGAAGGCAGTTTACAGGGGCAGACAATAATGTATATATATATATATAATATATAGATATATGGAGTTATTATACTGTAGGTATTTTCTGAGTAAACAGGCGTGTTAGCAACGTATGCGTTTCATCGATTAGTATCACAGGAAACATGATAAGGAAAAGTTCAGTAACACTGGTTAGTTCGCCTTTAGAATGGAAGTAAGAAGTGATTCAGTATCATTTTGACCCATTGACCAACTTATCAGTAGCTAACCATGTGAAGGTTTGAATTATTTCAATCTTTAGCTTCTTCTTCTACTTCCTTGACATAAATCCTCATTTGGTGACCGATCGACACACAGCTGCATGTCTTTGATCACAACTTGGACATGGATTTGTGAGTTGCTACGAACTACGGCTCTTGCTGGCCATTAAAATAATAACTTTGGCCAACATTTCAAAATCTGCAATTACATTAGTGGAGCCAAACTGCACAAGAGAAAGTTTCCTGAATGTCAACACATGTTAGCTCTCAAAGTTTAGTTTCAAAAGCTCAATTTATCCAGAAGGTCAAGGCAATCCAGCTCATTACCTACTATTGACAGAGAAATAAAAAAGAAAAGCAGTGGATGAATCAGTGAGTGTGAAAAACCTCTCAAGTTCCCGTAGTCATTTATGGCACTTTTGACATCTCGTGTGTTTATGGCTCAAGGTTGTTGAGGTGATGTGTCGATGACAAGCTTGTGAGACAAACACAAAGCGACACAAACACCAGTTTGCTTCAGAGAGTTAGTTGTACTTTATGTCAGTCATGGTCACTGAGATACAGATGAATCTCACCCACTTGTGTGCTCCACAGGTGTTGCTGTCTTTGTGTGATTCTATGACAGCTCTACGTATTAAAGTTTTATACTCATAAAACACACCATTTCAATTTTGGCATTATAATACATTTATTTTCCTTTGCAGTAAAAAGTTATGTAAATGTCCTGTCACCAGTATTTTTGTAATGCCTAAGAGATTAATTTAATTATTTTCTCTGATATTATTGTTACTGGAAAGATGGTTTGTGAATTCTATGTTTTTGTTCGAATATAACTAGTTATATTAAAATATTCCGGATGTCACGTGATGCGAACGTCACAAGGTCATAAATGGAAGTAGGAAACGTGCAAAGTTTCAGAACCACAAGCATGATCGTGTCACATGTCCAGCAGCTTCACGTCTTACGCCGTTCGTAGCCTCGTCGTTTTACAAAAAGATTTGCAACTCAATAAACCTGAGAACGAATCCACCGTCTTCAGAGTCTTGATAATAGATAATAGGCAAATAGTGTTTCTTTCTGCCAAACACAAGTGTGGAGGGCAGGATAGTACATATTTGATTGATAACGTTGTTCGCTGGAGTCACTGCAGATATAAACTGTTAAAATATTCCTAATTGCCAAATGTTGGGGGGGAAAAAAAAAAAAAAAAAAAAAAAAAGTTCAGCAAACTTTACGATTATATCTTTATATGGATTATGCACAATATCATGCCCTGACCTCATCTTACCGTCACCTTCTATTGCTCCTTTACATTCGCAGCATTAATCTGCAAGTTTGTCACGTAAATGAAGTGATGTCTTGCAGAGTGATCTCAATTTATGGCCATCTGCTCCGCCAGACACCGAAAGAATCAGTGTCAGGAGAAAACTGTAGAGAAGAAGCTTCTCACTTTAATTCAGCACACTATGGTTGCATGAGATCTCCGTCAATGAGGATTTAACATCGTTCTCATCAGACATCATGGTGTGTCATTTCGTGGTATTAATGAGCCGAGTGAGGAAACAGGTGCAGGAATAAAAGTGGTAATTTAATGATGTCTGTGAATGGACAGGTCCTCCCTCAGCATAAAGTTTCATTTAGAAAAAAACATTGTTTATGGCATTTACATTTTGGTACAAACCTTTTCCCGTCGTCACATGTCTAATTTTCTCGTTCGACTCTAATTGAACATCTGCTGCTGAAGTGGCGCTCTGGCCCTCGGTGGACGTTAGCGCTGGAGTGAGGGAGCCAGACATGAATATGTAGCACTTATGAGTCCGTAAAGACTGTTTTCATGACATCATGATGAATTTGATTCAGGGCTTCAACGCGAGGCTGCCTTTACAACAGAAAATGCTTGAAAATATTATTCCTTTCTCAGGCAACGGGTTGTTGCAAGGTGTTTCTTTGGTATGTGTCGTGCGTTTGAAAGTGTTTTGCTGTCGATGGCATCTGCAGGAAACACCAGTAACTGCTCACATGAGATCCGCGTCGCAGATCCAATCTTTTATTTATTTATCCAAAGTGTCTGAAAGGTGAACTGAACAACAGTTGCTGTGAAAATGCCACAGAAATGTCATTAACCTCTTGACACAATACACACACAAAAAAAATGGGTTCGGCAACACCCAACACAGGTGAACATATTGCTTTAAGAAAATCATGTGACCGATACCTGGACTGGTTCGTACCGAAGTCAACACGCTAAATATGATAAATATAAAATTCCTAGTATTTTATTCAATTGTCTGTCGTTTAGAAATCATGCATTAAAATGAATATTCATTTCCCAATCTCTTCCTGCCGTCTTTGGAATTCCTCAGAACTCCAGTATCATCTGTTCCATGCGAGCGTCTTCAGCAGCAGAATAAATCAAGTAAAAAAAATGAAAACAACTTCATTTTAAAACTCATTCAACACGTTCACATTATGATAAAGGTACTTTTTGTTTTAACTTTATCAAAAATATCTTAGACATTTTATATTTCAATTACATTATTAACACAATATAAAATACAATGACTTGTTTAAACTAGGTCATACAATCAGTGTCAGTTAACTGACCCATAACTAGGTTAGACAGAAACTCAAACGTCAATAATACAAGATGAACAAACAGACACAATAAAGAGTCATTAATTGGACCAAATACCAGCAACTCTGCTAAACAAAACACAGAGCTAAACACAACAAGCTCCAGCCAGAAAGAGCATGCACTGAAGACCAGCCGTCTTTATGGAGGTCACCAGGTGACTTGATTGTTGGGGGGGATGATGAACATCAGGTGTGCCACTCTACAACTGTGAACAATAACACGTAAAACCCCCTAAGTTATCGCTTTCATAACTTCAGGTTCTAAGATTGGCCTCACCCAGCCGACATCTACCTTGACAGATGAATAAGGCCTCAGAGCTCCAGGTCAAGGCTTTCTTGACCCAGGTCCAAGTGAGGAGGTAGATGGAAGGCCTGCAGCGTGAGAGTTGTCGCCCATGAGGAGTTTAGAACCTTCAGATGGAACGCTGGGTTCAGATGCAATGACACTGATGACTTCTCGACTCCAAAGAAAAAAAACTGGGCCAGTTCTGGGAACCACAGTGCCCCAAATATATACTTTATTGAATATTGTTTTGATTGTTTAAGAGCTTTGTGACCCTGGTCTAGAAAAGCGCTTAAACAAATAAGAATTACCGTAAATTCCGGACTACAGAGCGCACCCGATTAAAAGCCGCATGCTCAAATTTTCGAAAGAAAATCAATTTTGTAATTATACAAGCCGCACCGGATTTTAAGCCGCAGGTTTAAACAGCCAAAAAAATGAACTACCGGTAATTCACGTCCATTTCTTACACTTAAATAAATAAAGCACTGTTATTCTTCTTAAGCATTGTTCAATTCAATTCAATTTTATTTAAAGTGTCTTATCATAACAAAGTTATCTCAAGACACTATACAGTTGAAATAAGACTACAGTTGATCAAGGAAAAATAGATCCAGCAATTCAACAAAGAGCAAGAAACAAAACACTGTACAGTGAGCTGTACAGTGAGCAATGGCGAGGAAAAACTTCCTTTTAGAAGGCAGAAACCTCGAGCGGAACCAGACTCATTGTTGACGGCCTGCCGCTTTGACCGGCTGGGAGGAAGGATGGGGGGGTAGACAGATGGATAAGGAGAGGAGTGAGGGAGGATATAGTGAGAGAAAAGAGGAGAGTGTAGGAGGGTCCATGGAGGTGCTGGAGAGAACTCGGGATCTGATGACGTGGTGAAGATCCTGGATCAGCAGCAGCTCTGGAGGTGGATCCCTGGATCAGCAGCAGCTCTGGAGATGGATCCCTGGATCAGCAGCTGCTCTGGAGGTGGATCCCTGGGGCTCCGGGAGAGAAATAAAAAGGTGTGGGTTTGGGACAAATGTATACAATACACAGGTATACAGACTCCGGTGACGGGTGAAGATATATGGGGGGGGAGGGGTTGAGGTTTGGGGGGCCAGCAGTATTTCATGGGCGGTCCACGGTCTCTCAGGTGCAGAGGCCCCGCCCATCACACGTACTGAACCCCCAGCCCCCGCCCCCACCCACCATGCAGCACCCAGGGGGACGGCATTACTTGCATGGGCGGTACATGGTCTCTACGGTAACATGGGTCCGCCCAATGCCTCCGCCGTCCCCCCAACGTGGCCCCGCCCAGTGTGGCCCCCCCCACCCGGGAAGCCCCTGAAAGACTGACCAACCCGGCCACGAACCCCCAGGACCAAGGGTGACAAACTCCCCGACCACAGCACATGCCACACAGGGCGGGTAGAGGACCACAGCCACCGCTGCAGCAGACACCCACCCCAAGACAGGCCCCCCACCACAGACCAGACGAAGCCATCGGGGCCGGAAGGCCATCCAGAACACCCGGCCAGCCCCAGCCCCACCCCTAACGGTTCACCCGCCAACCCCGTCAGCGGGACTAGCAACCCCCCAGCCCCAGCACCGCCCCCAGCGCAACCCCCCATCCACCACCCCAACCACCCCCGCCAGCACCAGCCCCCACACACCACCAAAGACCCCCCGGAAGCGGGCCACCCCCCCGCCGGCACACGGGGCCATCGCGGCACCAGCGGTCACCACCACCAGGCCCAAGGCACCCACAGGCCCCACCCGCCGGGCCCCTCACACCCGAATCGGCCAAGCCAGAATGGCCCCGGCGAGAAAAGAAGGATATACAGAGCTTGGTGTCTAAAACTAAAACTCCTTCAGCATTCTCAGCCTATAGCAGCTAAGATAAACAGTTTTGTTAGTTATGACAGCTAGAGATAAACAGTCAAGTTAATTATAGGCTTTATCGAAAAGTAAGGTTTTAAGATTATTTTTAAACATAGAGAGGGTGTCTGCCCTCCGGACTGAAGCCGGTAGTTTGTTCCACAGCAGAGGGGCTTGAAAACTGAAGGCCCTGGCTCCGAATCTACATTTAGAGATTTGTGGTATAACTAAGAGATCAGAGTTTAAGGTCGTAAGGTCCTTGAGGGTTGGTAAGTTTGGATTAAATCTTTAATGTATGTTGGCGCTAGACCATGTAAGGCTTTATAGGTTAGGAGAAGGATTTTAAATTGTATTCTAAATTCTACAGGAAGCCAATGTAGGGAAGACAGTACAGGGGAAATGTGTTCGCGCCTCTTAGTCTTAGTCAGGACACGAGCTGCAGAGTTCTGAATGAGCTGAAGAGTTCTGAGAGACTTTTTAGAACAGCCTGACAGAAGAGAGTTACAATAGTCCAGCCTGGAGGTAACAAAAGCATGGATGAGCTTCTCAGCAGCATCTAAAGGAAGGAAGTGCCTAATTTTTTAAATGTTACGAAGGTGGAAGTAAGCAGTCCGTGAGATTTGTTTTATGTGTGAGTTAAATGATAAGTCCTCGTCAAAGCATACACCCAGATTCTTTACAGTGGTGCTAGTAGCAGGAGCAAGTCCATTTTGTAAAGCTAGATCATTAGTTAATGATTGTCTGAGATGTTGCGGACCAACTAGTAAAACCTCAGTCTTTTCCGAGTTCAGTAGGAGGAAGTTTTTGGTCATCCATGACTTGATATCTGTGATACAGGACTGTAATTGTGTTAGCTGATTTCTTTCATCTGGCTTCATGGACAAGTAAAGTTGGGTGTCATCAGCATAACAGTGAAAGTTTATAGAGTGTCTTCTAATCAAGTCCCCTAGTGGGAGCATATAGATTGTGAATAGTATTGGACCAAGAACAGAACCTTGTGGGACACCATAGCTGACCTTAGTGTGTGTCGATGAGAGGTGGTTGACATGTACATAGTGCGTTCTATCCGACAGGTAAGATTTAAGCCAGTTAAGAGCAGTTCCACGAATGCCTAAATGGTTTTCTAGCCTCTGTAGAAGGATTTGGTGGTCGACAGTGTCAAATGCAGCACTGAGATCTAGAAGAACAAGAACTGAAACATGGCCCTGATCAGAGGCCATCAGTAGGTCGTAACTTACTTTTTCAGATATTTACAGTCCGAGGAACCAGCGACAAAAGGACGAGGCAGGTGGACAAACTGTCCGTGTCCTTCAACCGGGGAATTATTTCTTCATCACGCCGGCAACACGGATGAGTAGTTTGCTTTTTTCCACCTGATCGTAACGCAGTGATTGCGCGGATAAACGCGACTTCACGGCGGGCCGTCCTGCGTCTCTGGGCCTCACCTAGGATTCACTTAACGCAGCCTTTTTTCTGGACAATAATGGACTTGGACATTGGACAATGATCGCGGGGATTTGACTGTGGGGTGTCGTGGGTGTTCGTTGTTTTGTTCATGTTTGATTGATCGTCCTTTAAGGAGCGCTTTTTGTTAAATGTTATTAAGTAAATATATTTTGATTAACTTCTATAATGGCTTCATGTGTGGTCAGTGTTGTTATAATTAATGCTGTCACTCTGGAGCGTCACCAAGTCCGCACCAGAGCTCCGCACCATGAAGAATGTTTGTGTGACGATCTCTCGAGGAGTTATGTGAGAAGGTCCGTTACAAAACGTCAGAGGTACTTCATCCATATTTATGATTTCATCTGGCCCGATGGAATTCTCCGCTATCTTTGTTTGAGTGAATGTGCGGAATGAAGTAAGTTTCTCCTTGTAGTCGGGAGGGAGCTGCTGACACAAAGTTACTCATTCATTCTATTGGTCTACTGTTGCTGAGCAAAATGTTTTTCCCGCCACGAAAAAAAAATGAATAAGCTGCACCGTAGTATAAACCGCAGTGTTTAAAGTGTAGGAAAAAAGCAGCGGCTTGTAGTCCGGAATTTACGGTACTTACTTACTTACTTACTATTAAGCCCAGACCTCCTGCTCTGCTGTCCGAACCAAGGGGAGGAGGAGTCGCAGAGGAGGGAAGGCAAACAGTAGCCCGGCCAGCCAAAGTGTCCACGCCTAGTGGGGGGCAATTCAAGGCCCTGAGGGAGAACCAAAGACATTTGAAATTCTCCTTGCTGGCGAAAAGCTCTGTGATTAACTGTCATCTGCTGGTGTTGGTCCACTGTGTTTTCACAAGTGCACAGTCAACACAACTATCTACCAGGAAATCTTCGAGCACTTCATGCTTCCTTCTGCTGACAAGCTTTATGGAGATGCCGATTTCATTTTCCGGCAGGACTTGCACCTGCACTCACTGCCAAAGGTACCAAAAGCTGGTTCATGGTGTTACTGTGCTTGATTGGCCAGAAAACTCACCTGATCTGAACCCCATAGAGAATCATTGGGGTATTGTTAAGAGGAAGATGAGAGACACCAGACCAACAATGACCTGAAGGCTGCTATCAAAGCAACCTGGGCTTCCATTACACCTGAGCAGTACCTGTAAATGAATAAAAAAAAAAGGGAGAATTATTAATCCGAGCGATTAGATGTGATCACTTCATGTTTATCAGAGAACAATATTAATCCAAACTTTAAGATCACTCGCAGCTTCACTCACTTAGAACTGTGTCCATTCTCTTTAATCGCCTGATATTCATCAACTCTGTGATCTTTTACATGCATTACAAAACAATTCATGAACACATCAAAGCACATTATTCCGTTATTATTCAAGCCTAAAGAATAAAATAAAATGATCTTGCGAAGTGCTTTACTCTCCATGGTGCTCCAGGTGTGAGATGCTGCTTTACATTGCATCGCAGTGTCCAGGGTGACTGCTGTATAATTAGTAAAAAAAAACTAACTCAAAACTGTCCAGGAGTTATATACTGTCACTGGAAGAGCCATATATGGCTATAGGTTTGAGACTCTTCTTTAAATGAAAAATCTCAGTCCAATGAGCTGCAACAACCAAGATACAATAAATACTACTAAACATTTTATTTGATTTTACAGGTGGTTATTAATGATTTTGAGACCAAATGAAACCGAGAATTACTTTTGCGAAACAGTAACCATTTTATTGTGACTTTGCCCTGCATACGTGCTGCACCTGATGGTGGGATCTTGTTGACAATTTTATTGTTATTATTATGAGTTATTGTGTGTGTTTCCAGCTGCTTGTTAAAAATGTGGTATTTCCTTCTGACTTAAGATGTTTTCATCCTGGACAATATGTTTTTAAACGAATCATGTCTTTATGGAGGAGGATCTTTGAAGGACAAACGCATAATTGCTTGACTGTTATTCAGCATTTGGTTGTCAGTTATGATCACAGACTCCAATAGATTTTCTGGTCTGATTTAAAGTCTGTCACAATATAGTTGAGGCTGAACCATCATGTCGAACAGTTTTATGAAATACAAACAATAATAATTGCTTTACAATCAGTTGCTGACTAGACTCAAATAAATCGCAGACCAGAGATCAAGCGGATCCAACTATGCTTTCCCTAGATTAGGTCAAAACCCTCTTTAACTGTCAATGTGCCACGAACATGCTTTCCAGGATTATTTTTTATCGCAGCGACAGCGGCTGATATCATTTTTCAAAGTGGGAATGTGCCAGCACAGCACCAGTAATCCATCTTGGAAGCTGTGACAATTTCTTGTGGTACACATGTGTGCTCTTTATTCCTGGAGGGACACCTCAGCAGCAGAGATGAATATCTGGAGAAGAGCAGGACAGCAATTTGTGATTAAAGGAATCCTGTGGAAGTGCAAAACCAAACCCCCTGTGGCCACGATGATAAAGTCACTTTTGCTTTCCCCACAATGCAATTATCAACATCCCATCATGTTTCTCATGTGGGAATTAAAGCAGTAACACTAGTTTGTGATCAAAAATACACGGACAGAGATCATGAGACGAGGGTTGCTTAGAATTTCAGATGTTTTATGTTGACAGTTTTGTCTCCTTTGATGTATTTACTCAAATAATGTATCTCGTAAATGATGGGTTGAGATGTACTTCTTTCAGTTTAAAGTTGCTGATCGTGTTCGCTTCACCATAAATGACACTCGTTTATTATTCAGGTATTTGGCGAGTACTCTTACGGAAATACCAACTTCCATGCATCATCAATGCAGAAAAAAATACAAGCAAATGAATCATGCGAAGCTGAAGGACTGCATGCAAGATTATGGTAATTCCCAGGAGCTGTAACATAGTGCCACGTTTTTCACTGTATGAGTAAAGAGATGCTTCTGCTGCAGTCCAACATGTTACTCTTCCTGTGTTTATTTATAGCTTAGCTTAGGTAGAACTTTATTGATCCTCAGGAGCTCTCCTTCGGGAAATTGTTTTTCCAATTAGACACAGCAATACTGCAATTATTCATAAAAATAAGAACAAGAACAAAGAGAAATAAAGGGAAAGAACAGGATTATACAATCTAAGTCTAAAGATAAAGATAAAGATAAAGAACAAGATCAAAGAAAAATAATTATTTATTTACAGATATGTTTCAAATACATTATGATGTATTTGTTATTTAAATAAAGACTTACATTTAAATTAGGGTAGAACTCAAGCAACAAAGAGGCCAAACAGGTTGTTGGTCGAACAAAAGATATATTTAGCAAACTATCTCTAAATAAGAATGAGTCTGACTGTAGTGTTTTTATATTGGCTAAACAAGTAATTTTAATTTTAACAGTGTTTGTCACTCAAAATTATGGAATTTATACTTCTTTCAAATAGGGCTGAATGATCATAGAAAATAATCTAATCCGATTATTTTCCCAAATATTGCGATTTAATATGCATTTTTTTTCTCAAATACAAATAATAATTTACTTTACAATAAATAATTTTTATTGTTAAGATAAAGTTAGAAAGCCATTTTTAAGATAATTGCAAATTAATCATACATTGACCGGATAAAAGTTGTATTTACTTACTTTAATTACAGTTGTAAACAAACATAATATATTCACTGCAAATACTTTAACAACTCCTGCAAAAATGTGCAAAAGGTGTTGTCTCGAGTTGCAGTCACGGGAGGTTTGAAGAGTTTGGTCATGACGCTGATACTACATGTTGTTGAGACAATGTTAGCATCTTATTGTCGTAAACTGCTGCTCTTTAGCTTCTGTAGATGTCACTGATCAACGGGTTAAAGCTGAATGTTTGCATCTTTTGTTTGTTTGGCTCGGCGTCGCTTGTAAATCGCGTGAATACACAACGGCCAAAAAAAATTGAACATAAAATTAAATAAAATCGCAACCTTTGCAATATAAAAATCACATTTTTAAATATCGGAATTATATCACAAATGCAGTTCATCGTTCAGCCCTACTTTCATATTCATGGAGTATAGGTTAATATCATTTGGAAATAGAGATGCCCTCGGCTTTAAGTAGTGAGGAGTCTTCATGATCATGTTCAAGACATTTTGGACAGAAAAACACAATTTTCTCTATAAGATTTACATCATTCATTACACCCTTGAATTACATTTTTGTCAATCTATATATTCATAATAACTTATAGCCAAATCAAATATCGACATTTCAATAACGCTGAAATCTATCTATATGAGGGATCAATAAAGTTTATCTAAAGCTATCTATGTAAGAACCATATTGTAAAGTCCAGGAGAAAAAGTCTGAGTTTAAACTGCAGGGAATTTGTTGGTACATGCAGTTTATATTTGATTAGTTTTATCCTTGTTCAGTCAAGAATGACTTATTTTGAACTTGCTGCTCTCAGGAAAAAGTATAAAGTCTAATATTGTGACTCTTCCAGAGCAAGCCTGTATGAGTAAAGAAAATTTGTAATGAGTTCACAGCTGGCCAGGCCCATGAGCCCTTTCTTCTCAATGGGAATAAAACACGTTTGCCTGATTATTTAAAGCTACATTAACTATGGAAAGGACTGTTTCTACAATATGAAAATAACAAGCAAGTCATTTTTATCATGCTGTGTTGCTGTGATCGTTCGTCACAGCTAATGATCTGTGTGACAGGCCAGGATTCATGGGTACACAGCCGAGTATTACAAAAATCAATATCAATTACACCTGTATTGGAGAAACGTCAGATGTAAAAGCTCAGGTGTCTTTGCTTCACTGTGTAGGACCAACAACAACAACCTTTAAGATGAGAGTCATCAGGAGCTGAACACTGGCGTCTAATTGATCTTCATATTTCCACGCAGACCAGCAGAAGTTTCTTGGACGCAGCTGGAAAATGCACCTGAGAAGCTTCGCTGCTACAAGCTTCAGTACTGTGGGTCTGCCCTGCATGGTTGGACCTGATTTATTGTGGCTGACTTGCTCTCTCAACCCTCTTCTCTATTTATCATCTCCCTTCTCTCTACATATGCATTGAATGCTTTAAAGCGGTCAACTGCACCAATTATGCGGTCAACTAGGTCCAAACTTTAAGTTTTCTTCTATTTCCGATGCGACCTGGATCTCAGTTTGCAGGCGATGCTGAGACAGCATAAGAAAGGTGACGTTGACCAACTGCTGGCAGTCAGAGAGGGATTTGTTGTGAGTCATCGAACCACAAGAAACTAACCTGTCACTAAAAAATACAAAAAACTCTGAAAGAAGAAGTATGATATGTTCGCCTGAAAAGTTGTTCTATGGTCCGTGGACGAGGAGGTGTCTTTGAGGTGTGAATCTTCTCACATTCAAAACAAAATTTTAAAGTTTAGATCACGCAAAAAAGCCTGCCAAGAAAAGAGCATCATCTCATGTTCTATAGGGACTTGATCGGCTGATGCAGTAGGAAATAAAGGAAGCCCTGAAGAATGAAGTCATAATCTGTGTGTATAGAAGACATTAGTCCAGGGTAATTATTCCGTGAATTCACCATTGGCCTCTGATCCTTTATTTTCCTGCGGTTTCATGGTTAATAGATCAAATCTTCATCTCTATTTCCACAGACCTGTTTTATTTACTCTGTTATTCAGTGGAGATGCATAAGGTCTCCCTGGTGTGACCAGTCTGCCGTGACATCTCTGCGCCACTAAGTATTCATGAGCCCTCCTGTTTTGGAAGCTTCAAATCAGAGTTGGATCGGTCATTATGCACAATGTTTGCAAGTTGAATTTTTATTAGGCTGCGCCTGTTGCACGATTAGAAACCCATTGTGTTTGTGTGCGGAAGGTAAGCAAACATGATTGCGCAAGCACAAGCCTCGCAGCTCTGCCGCCGCCGAGAAAGTTACTAGCTTTTCTGAAACGCTGCTCGTTTGAAAGGCTGTCATTGCACAATTGTCATGGCAGGTTTATTCCTGTGACTCGTTATCTGGCTTGTGGCAGTTTCCTCTCACATTGTAGACCTTTTTATAGATTTATGGTGAAATATTTCTTTTTTTTAAATATTTTTTTTGAGCAAGAATACAGGGAGGAAGTTAAAAGAAAAAGAGAGGAAATCAATATAGGGGGAATATTGTTTATTGCATGTGGATAATACGGTTAACAAGGACTTTTGCTCATCATCGATGTCTGCCTTTTAAAGTTAGAACGGATGCATATCTTTTGGCACCAATTAGTAAATAGATGACATTCAAACTTTTTTTTAAAGGTCACTGCCAAAATTCTGATTTTTTTTTTTGCCAGATAACCTTCAGTCCAAAAACATACAGAGGTTGATTGAGAACTTGTCTGTTGCCTGAATGGTTGTTTGTTCTGTGTGACAGACTGACTCCTACCATGGTCTCACCGGCCTGAAGGAACTAGGACAGGATCCACCCCCCCACCCCCGAAATGACAATACATGAAAAAAAGTTTAGTTTACTTTATTTCAAAAGACTTCAAAGGGTCAGGAGGATACATTTAGGTTGAAAAACTTCCTTTTAAAGAAACCTGGAGCAGAACCAGACTCAAGACATGCTAGTTTGTTCTCAGAACAAGCTTAAAATTCAGACTTATTTCATTTTTTTTCTGGAACAATTCCTCACGTCGATGCGTCACTGAAGCTGGTATTTGGCCACAGAGGCTTGAGAACTGAAGGTAGATATTAATGTCTATTAAAACCCTCAACAGGTCTGTCCAAGTCTCACCAAACAAATATTCACACATTTACAGTAACACACAATTAAGAGTACTTATTCAATCCCTGGATGTTTTAGGACTATGGGAAGAAACCGGTTGAAGTGAACCCACACAAGCACGGGTGGAAAATATAAACTCAACACCGAAGGCTGCAGGTTCCTTTAGGCTGGAAGTGGATATGGTGGAAAAGTGAGTCGACCATAGAAAGGTTTCTAGGTTTGTGCTGAACTTTAAGCTGGTCACTCTGACCTAGAATCACAGGACGATGTTTTGGCCACAGAAAGACTCTTACTAACGGGGAAGAAGAGCAGTACAGTCTTGTACACCAACACCAAATCTATGTCGTGAACTGAGATGGTCCTTCATTTCCAGGATATCATGTGACAGAGACACTGTTATTTCATATGAAGTGTTCAGAGTCAGAAGTGCCAAATGCTGAAGCTACCTTATAATGTTAGGGTGACGGTCAATAAACACATTATCTCGTGAAACTAAGACTTCTGATTCTTCAATAAAGAGCCGACGTTGATTCTTTGGTCTTTTTCGTCTCCTGGGGCCAAACCTTCCACTACATGAACCTACTATCTCAGTCTGAAGTGCAAACCACTTTTACACCATTACTCCTCTTGTTTCACTTTATCCATATGAAGTCATTATGCTAAACTGAACTAATCCTGAGGACCAACATTTCAATAAAAGTCTGTCCCTTTTATGTCTAACTAGCTGTAGAGGAATGACAGTAACTGTTCTTCTCTTCTGTGTAGTTACAGTTACTACATGTTTCCATGGTTATTACCTGGAGGTCACATTTGTTTCTATAAAGATACACTGTTTGCTGCAATAACCTGCTTTTTTTTAGGTCAACATGCTCTTTACTTACTGTCCAGACAATACTTATATTTTTTATTGTTCATTGTTTACTGTCACAAGTCAGTCATTTTGCAACAACAGAAGGACTTTTTTACCTTTTACTCATTGATCCACAGGGCCTCCATTTTACACTTTTTTTTGTGACTTTAAGTAAGTAAGTAAGTAAGTAATATTTATTTATATAGCGCTTTTCGAGACCAAGGTCACAAAGCGCTTAAACAATCAAAACAATACTCAATAAAGTATATACTTTAAAGATCAAGATAATACTGAGAACAACACAGGAGTTCGAGAAATTCAAGGAAAAGCCTTTAAGGAATAATTGAACATAAAGTCTAATTAAGTGAGTGTAAAGCAAGTGAGACCATCTCTTCAGTTTAATGTTCAGCTTTAGTTATTATAAAGGGTTGACGTGCATGTGATTCTTTTCACAAGAAATTCCGCGACTCAGTAGAGAAGACTTGAAGCAAAATAATCAATTTTATGAATAGCTGATAAAAAAAAAAAAATCCAGACAAAACAATCATGTTATGTTAATTAATTAAAATGATATTATGTTTAGTAAATGAGAAATATATTTACTTTGTGAATAATTTAATATCCACCCATGTTATTACATAAAACATTTTTTTTAATTATATATCAATATTGATCTTTAAAGTGTCTCTAAAACAATTCTAAACATGACTAGTGAGGCTGACATGGATATGAGCAGTAAGAGACACTTTACCCTGATGCTCCTGATGGTTGAGCTGGTGCGCTGCGTTGCGGCCTACTCCCATCAGTGTGTGAATGTGACAATGCGTCACTTAATGTAAAGTGCTTTGAGTAAACTTTGATAAGGATAGGAAAGCACTGTATAAGTAAGAGCCATAAATATGTATATATTATATATTATAATATAACTTTATTTGTTGATACATATACTTTGCCGTAAGAGATTACACTCTTAGTACATAAAGCACCAGGTTAACATATGTCTCTGACACAGTAATATCTCCATAGCAACCACATCATGTTAAAGTGCTGAGACGCACCAGTTTTTATTGTTAAGTAACTAGTTAGATCAGAACAAAGATGTACAGGTTTATGCTACAACTTTGCGTGTGCGTGTGTGCGTGAGCATGTGCGTGTGTATACATATATGTGAATACACACATACATGTCCATGTTATTATCCATCCATCTCTATCATTATCTGGAGTGAGTAGTTAAGCACCATCTTCTTAGGCCCCAAGCCAAGCACTCACCATCTGAGAACAGTCGTCCGTATTAATTAAGTACTTGAATTAGTCTAGTACTTTATTTGAAAGAAAATAAATCCACTATTTTCTTGAACGTTATTTCTTGAAATGGTTTCATATAAATTGTATTTTATTCACTTTGGTTTTTTTATTTGTATATTTTTCTCTTCAGATTCTCTGTTCTGGAGAACGGGAACCTTCGCATTTGGAACGTCACCAAGTCGGATGCCGGTCTCTACACTTGTGTGGCCCGGAACCAGTTTGGAACCGCAAGCAGCAGCGGATCCATCACAGTTAAAGGTAAACATCTCACACTCAACGAAGCTGTACTTTTATGAATTCATATCACACAGTGGCAATAATCTTTTCCCATGTTTTTTTGCAGTCTGTGGTCACTTTGAATCACCTGATAGTTCATTCCATTGCCAGATTAAAAGTGTTCATACATAAAAGATGAGGAAGTCTTTGAGAAAAAGAAAGTTTCAGGCGTCCACCCACAGTGACGACCCATTTTCTCTCATCCTTGTTTTACAAGTCGTGAGGAGCAGGAGCTTGTTAGTCCAAACTGTCATTAATGCCGAGACGAACACATCTCGTTGCTTTGTTTACAGAGATGTTGAACACATTCAGTCGCTCTCGAGTCACCTCAGGAATCATCTGAGAAGATACTGTAGAAAGGTATCCTGTGTTGTTGGATCAGGGGGATTTCATTTCTGCTCTGCTGCTGTGACTTATAATACTTCATTAAAAATGAATGAGAGCTGGGTTTAAAGTGCTGTGTAGTGACTGGCTTGTAGTTCTGCACATACATTTTCCTTGTCTGATTTCCTCTGATAATTGTACCTCCTGGAGTTTTCCTGGAGACCTGCTGAGATGTTTGGTGAACTATGACTTTAAATAAGACCCTTTATTTCCCCAGAGAGCACCTGCTTCATTTGGGTTATAGTCATTTGCTTTTGCCTGAGTCTGAGTCAGCTATTCCTCACGAATACTTCAAATAAATCATTCTACTCGTTCGCCCCAAGGAAGAGGAAAACAACAACCATATATATATGTATATATATATATATATATATGTATATATATATATATATATAAGTATAACAGTATGTGGCCTTTAATAAGACCTAATATATCCAACCAGATTGATTCCGGTGAATTTTTCTTGAGCTGAGTGTTCTGTAAATCAGCAGTTTCTTGGGCTGTTGAATTATGAAAGGTGTCATACATTATGGATGCTCAAGTGAGCGGCAGTCAGGATTGTTGAGCAGCTCTGAGTGCAGCTCGCTGCTGATGCATGTTGACAACAGACTCTTCGTTTGTGTCCTTTAAAGGCCCTTAAATGGTGATCTGGGTCAGAGGTAAATTATTACTTATTCGTGTTTATTCAAACAAAAACTGTATAAAAAATAAGATACAATGATGGGATATTAACACAAATGAAAAATATAAATACATTTAAAACAGCTTTGGGTAGTTTTGTGTACCTATATGTTTGTGCTAAAATAACACATCAACTTAAAACTAGTTAAATGATTCATAAACCGCGGCTTGAGGTGTTTTGTGTGATTTTTATTTTTCACTGTAAAAGATCTTGATGATGTGAACATGTTACATATGGTTGTTGTGGAATTATGGTACAAAAACAAACAAAAAAGTTAAAGTTATGTTATTTACAAACAAAAACAAAGTTATGTTATTTACAAACAAAAACAAAGTTAAAGTTATGTTATTTACAAACAAAAACAAAGTTATATTATTTACAAACAAAACAAAGTTAAAGTTATATTATTAACAAACAAAAACAAAGTTATGTTATTTACAAACAAAAACAAAGTTAAAGTTATATTATTTACAAACAAAAACAAAGTTAAAGTTATATTATTTACGAACAAAAACAAAGTTAAAGTTATATTATTTACAAACAAAAACAAAGTTAAAGTTATGTTATTTACAAACAAAAACAAAGTTAAAGTTATATTATTTACAAACAAAAACAAAGTTAAAGTTATATTATTTTGAAACAAAAACAAAGTTAAAGTTATGTTATTTACAAACAAAAACAAAGTTAAAGTTATATTATTTACAAACAAAAACAAAGTTAAAGTTATATTATTTTGAAACAAAAACAAAGTTAAAGTTATATTATTTTGAAACAAAAACAAAGTTAAAGTTATATTATTTTGAAACAAAAACAAAGTTAAAGTTATGTTATTCACAAACAAAAACAAAGTTAAAGTTATATTATTTACAAACAAAAACAAAGTTAAATTTATATTATTTTGAAACAAAAACAAAGTTAAAGTTATATTATTTTGAAACAAAAACAAAGTTAAAGTTATATTATTTACAAACAAAAACAAAGTTAAAGTTATGTTATTTACAAACAAAAACAAAGTTAAAGTCATATTATTTTGAAACAAAAACAAAGTTAAAGTTATATTATTTACAAACAAAAACAAAGTTAAAGTTATATTATTTTGAAACAAAAACAAAGTTAAAGTTATGTTATTTACAAACAAAAACAAAGTTAAAGTTAATATATTTACAAACAAAAACAAAGTTAAAGTTATATTATTTACAAAAAAAAAAAAGACTTTTGCAACTTTAAACGAGTGCTCATGGGAAATGTAGTCTCCCGTCTAAACACCACTTTCGTTCACTGCCGTCGTTGACTTCAAATCGCATAGAATTGCTTTAAGAATGGATATATTTGATGTACTTTGGTACATTAATTAAAAGAAAACTAAACAAACATTTACTTAACTTTTTTACTTTCCAAATCTTGAAATCTAGCTCAAAGCTAGAAAAGAAACAAACTTAACTTGAAACGTTATGCGAGGAGTTACAAGGAAAACCCCCATGAGAAGTAAAATACACACACTTTATTCAAGTATATCTAAATCAAAATTAAAACCACATTTACTTATGTTTATCATAAGGTTTTCGAAAACTCCTGTGCAATGTTGATCACAATCATAACACATTTTTTGCCAGTGTTGTACATTTTTGTGGTGGTAATATTTAATACTATAACATTGAAATAAACATGAATGGAATGCATTAAAATAAGCAACATTACATTAAGCAGGGCATATGAAACTGTAATAATTAGTTTGAAGAGAAAATGATCATGTATACTAATGAAAGTATTTACAGTAGGTGGAGTTTAACTTGAGTTGTTTAATGGAAGAAAGAGGGTCTGGAGGAACCCATGAACATTTACACTTTGTTTAGATTGATACAATGTATTTGTAACATTTCAATCCAGAGGATGGTTTTAGAACGTCAGCTGTTTTTGTCAAAAGATTTTTTATTAAATTATTATTGATAATGGATGTGTTTGTCATTTTTTCTTAAATAATATTCTTCTGCTGCAGCTTTATGAAAAACAAAATAAAAAAAACACTATGTCTTAATTTATTCCACAACACGCTTGGTGGGGGTTGGTTTGCAGAAAAGCCCTCCAGGCCAATCAGCAGGTCCACCAGGGGCCACTGCTGCTCTCAGTTGGGCTCCAGGACGTGTCCTAGATGTGTTTTTATAATCAACCTGCAGAAGAACATGTAGGCAGGGTTTGAAATCTTGTCTGCTGCTCGCCGCCATCCCATCATCGCCAGTTAAAGCTGTTTTATGTCACATTGGCTCAAATACTCCTCAGTATGATATGTTGTGTTTCTGTCACAAGCAATATTGTTTGGAAAATGGGACGCGGTAATTTACATGCTCGATTTGATTGAGGCCAGGAAACCTGTTTAGTGTTGAGGGGCTTGTGTTGCAGGAGCAGCCCTTATAGAAGATGACAGTAGTTTATGTAAATTGACTTTGGTGATATGAAGGCTGGAAAAAGAACCTGTCAGGAAGCATTCTGCGTCTCTTCAGCAAACCACCTCACAAACATTGCAGGAATAGTCGGAAGAAATGATCCTTGTTAATGTCCCCATTATTCCAGCACTAGGGGGATATTAGTAGATTAATTGCACTTGATTATTAAAGCGCTGGATGAATTTTGAGCAGCCCGGTGATGATCTGTTGCATTTAATTTGTGCCTCCATAACATGGAGTCTGCATTGCTGTGTTTTTGTTTGCGTTACATAACATTGTGTTAATCTTAAGAGGTCACTGTGATTGTGTGTCTGTTTGTTTTGGGTGTTTTTTCATCCTAATTTGAGACCAATACACAGAAGTTTATCACATAAAATACCATTTACATGGTGGATGTTTATGAGTGAGTAGCAGGATTTTTAAGTTTAATCAGGAATGAGACAGCGAGCCAGTCCAGTGATGGATGAGGTGATGGACATGTTAACAGCGTCTCACAAGTTCCCTGGCTGTGCTATTCTGCATGTACTGTAGCTTCTGAATAATCTTGCCAGGTTTCCTGGTCTCCCCTGACAGTAATCCAGCCTTGTTCATATAAACGCATGAACAAGTTGCTCAGCTCTTGGATGGGGTAGAGAGTCATGATATGTTGCAGAGGTGGTCAAATGAGGTTTTGCACAGTTGCTTTATGTGGTCGTTGAAGGTCAAGTAGGGGTCGAACCAAACTCCAAAGTTTGTTGCAGAGGAGGAAAGAGGAATGAATTGTCTGTTAAGGGTACTTTGATGACCTGCTAAGGGGAATAAATAAAGATTGATACGTTATTGCTGCTCAGCTGAAGTAAGTTGGTGTTCATCTATGCCTTGATTTCGTAAAGGCAGGAGGTGAAGGATGATTTGGACGGTTATGGGGCAGTTGATGTTTTAAATTCTTATTAGACATCAGTGTAGAGATAAAGTTGAAGAGTTTGACAGACTAAGTCACTCAAGTACTGACTCAACCCTGGAACCTCATCATCAGGAGCAAACACCAGAGTTTCAGTTTTGACTACATTTATCTGCAAAGTGTTTTCGCTCTTTGTTTGATTTCTAGCAACAATTTACTAAGTTCAGCCTCTGGGGCTCAGTTGGATCAACACAGCAGTAGAGCTGGATGTCATCAGCAAAAATCTACTAAGAAACATCAGGAAATCTCTGAATGATTTAACCAGAGGAATCAAGTACAGCAAAAAAAAATAAAGGACCCAGAACAGAACCTTGAGAGACTCCACGCAACAGATCTGCTGATTTAGACCTCATTTGATTGATAGATACACTGAAACTGTGCCCAGAGAGGTAAGATGAGAACCATTGTAACACAGACCTAGACAGTGAGTGTGTGTGACTGTGAAGTGATTGACTGGGACAATTCATTTCTATATATTTACAATATGGTTTGATGAAACATAGACTTTTGCCAGTTGGTCACAGAGTTGTGGGAAATGTTGGTTTTGTTAGGCACAGGTGGCCAGTTAGCAGCATTAGTACGGAAAATGTTTGGTTTGTTTATATAACCTGCCCATAAGAGTGTTTGCTCTGCAAAATTCTCTATTCAAATTTCACTTTGCACCTGAAGTTGTTTGCCGTAACAAACGTTATAGCTACAGACCATTGATAAGTAATTATGCCAGTAATCCTTTTCAAGAAAGTTCCTTTGACCCACCTGTAAAGCAACGTTTTCCTGAGATGTATTTGTCTTAATCTGGCATGTAGTCGGATCATCTTTCTTTGAAAGACTTAAAGAATTAGAACGAAGGTTTAGTTTGTTTGATTTATAAAATCCCCAGCTTACACGACACGCCCCTAGATGCCCTCCTA
This sequence comes from Callionymus lyra, assembly GCF_982586985.1. Classification (NCBI taxonomy): domain Eukaryota; kingdom Metazoa; phylum Chordata; class Actinopteri; order Syngnathiformes; family Callionymidae; genus Callionymus; species Callionymus lyra. The sequence goes on along the minus strand of NC_141827.1, from coordinate 43,930 downwards.
GATGCATAATACAAACCCTCTCCGCAGACTTTGTGACCACATAAAGGGTGAACCTGGTGAATGCAAATGTACACATTATAGTCCTATAACATTAGAGCAGGAATGGTAAGACATCTAAACTTCTGGGTGACTATATGTTGTGTCTGAATAGCTGAAAGCATGTGCCACATCCACATATGTTGTGGAGGACAGAGGAACCACTTTGGGCCTCCTAGTAGTCTGAGCCACCATTGTAAGCAGTTGTGTAAAACCCTGTGAAGGGGTTGAGGTCCCACCTCATCAGATTAAAACAAAGTTCCTCGATCTTATTAAAACACTGAAAACTCCTGAGACGAGATTAAAAGTACTTACGATATGTTGCTTTAATGAAGGAGGTTGAAAGAGATGAAATGATGACTGGAATATGCGTTTAAGTAGAGCTTATAAATTAATCTTACTACCACCGAGCCTAGCAAGCTGCGCAGCTGCAGACGGAGACGTAAATGACAACGAGACATAGAAGTACAAATTGACAACTTTACAGAACGAGACGTATGCATTATCATTGATATGATTAAGAAACCATTAATAAAAGGGAAAACAAAATAAATCAGTGCATAGGGGTCTCTACGCTAAACAGTGCTGAACCCGGATACATAGATGATCCACCTGGAGAAAGCTTGTTTTTATTTTACATACAACAACTTTACCGTGATTGTTTACATCATATAATTCTTTTTTTTAATCATTATTATTATAAGTTTTATGATTCCTATGGAGCCCCGGACATGAGATGGAAAATAATATTAGTAATAATTTGTGTCCAAGAAATAGGCCTTGACCCAAAATCATTATTATTATTATTTTACATGTCATGTCCAGGGTTTGGTAGATTTGAGCCCTGTAATTACCTTAAAAGCATTCCAGTTATTAATATTACTAAATTAAAATGTAGCTTGGATACTTAGTTTCTTTGTTTGAAAGTAACTAAGGTATCTGCCGCAATAATCCCTTCCCCATAAAATGGTTTTATTAACACTCACTGTATTGGTTTGCCATCAAGAATGTATACAACATTGAACTTAAACAACACATTCTATGTCTTACCTGTCACTTAAAAAAGAGAAAGCAAGTATTATGTATTTTGTCTTTACAATACAAATACATTTACATAAAACATTTTTTTTTTTTTTGGAATAAAAAAAAAAGACTAAATACATTTTAAATTTCATGTCTGCAGAAGAATCGGTTGATAAGAGGTTGATAGTATTTTTGGACCCACATATGTATTGCTGCAGGTTCACTTGTCCCAGAGACAACACAAGGGACAAATGACGTATCAGTTAGAGTTTTAATTCATGTTTGATAACAATGTTGATGAAATATTGCATGAAAACAACATAAAACTTGAAACTCATCATGATTAACTAGTGACTGTAGTGACATCATTTTGGTTTAAGATGATTTGGTAGCACTAACACACATGAATACATACCTGAGCAGCTTCATAACAGACCAGTTGATCCCAGTCGTGCTGCACATGTTGCCACACAGTCTGTCTCAACCTCTAACTGGTCCTGATTGACCCACTAAGTGAGCAGGTTTGGATCTTCTCATTTACACTGACGTCAGGTAACAAGACATTATACAAGATCAATCAAATGTTCCCAGAGCCCAGACTGTGTTGCTGTGTAACCATCCCTAGTTTCCACGCAATCTGTCACCACGATGACAGACGAGGCGAATCAAAAGCGTAATTGTAACCTCGGTGTCACGACGATCCCAGCGGGCCAGCCCTGTGGAAAATAAGCCTCATGTATTCCTGACGGAGTGAGAGTTTTCTCCTGCTGACTCCACTGCTCTTGAAGTGTTTTCTGATGAGCACTGGAGTCCTGACACTTTGCTTTGTGTCCTTGTATTCTAAAGCCTACTTTGCTCCGTACAGTTTCTTCAGAAAGATCTCAGGAACTCTTGAAAAGCTTCTTTGTGTTGTTGCTTCATTGTAGCATCGCTCACCATTCAGTGAGTGACGACCAGGCCACACACACTCGTCTCACACTGGCTCATTTTTCTTGTGTGCGTACGAGAGGAAGAAGCCACTCGATGATAGCGTTGTGGGTCTGGTGTCAGGAAGAGAAGAGATAAATCACGTCGAGAGTACGGAGGTGGATATGTGTGTGTAAGACTGGGAGGCTGCAGAGGGCCAATACAATAACGGTATTGAATTGAGTCTGGATGAAGACTGCACCGCCTGCACTTTCCACATGAATCTATGCTTGTCCAGGGATCATTTGCCAGGGTTCAATTAGTCTGTGTTCAGAGTGAATGTTTTCCAGACGAGTGATCACAGCGCCTCCAAGAGGTGATGCTGGTGCACTGCAACATCCACCAGATGAACAGTCATATCTCACTTCTTTCCACGAGAAAACTCTTGTTGCATTAACATGTGAGGTCGAACTGAAACTTAAATGTCTTTGTACATCATTGTTTTCTCAACATCCATATTGGTTATTAGTTGGTAAGTCCTTATTATTTTTCAAGATGTTTCTCAGACAATTTTCACAATGTGCTTGAACAACAAAACAACATACAGCTAAGAATACACATTTTAAAATATCAAGACAATGTAGAGACAAACATAGCAGCAAAAATTAATTTTAGAAAACTCTAAAAAAAAAGGTATTAATATGCAGGTTTTGTGGAGTTTTTCCTCCAAATTATGAGACTGAATTGAAACGCTACAGGAATCATCTTATCTCATTAGACATTTTATCGCTCCTCCAACCAAATGTCACAATAAATACCCGAAACATTTTTTTATAAATGATAATCGACTCCCCTCTATCTCATAACATTTCATGATTTACAGAGAACACATTCTGTGACACAACATTGAAATAGGAATACTTTTTCCATCAGCTTGTAATATCACTAGTCCTATTAGGGAATAATAATATATATTTAATATAATATAATGTATAATGTGTTGTGTTTGTGTTGCAAACCTTGTACCAAAGTACTAGAACATATACGGTGTGGTGTCAACCTTTAAACAAAGTTGGTTAACACCAACAATTACTTTTTTATTCATAAATGATGCACCATATTAAATCCTGTGAAACCGTACAGTCATGATGAATGTGTTGATTTGTTGCATGAATTTTCTTTTCTTTCCAGAGCCAACGGTCATCACCACCAAGCCAACCACTCTGGACATAACAGTGGGTGAAAGTGTCGTCCTTCCCTGTCAAGTGAGCCACGATCCATCCCTGGAGCTCAAGTTCACCTGGTTCTTCAATGAGCAGCTCATCCACTTTGGAAACCATGGCGGATACTTTGAGAAAGTGGGCGGGGTAAATGCCATTAAACATTCTCACATCTAAAAAAGGAACTGTTAGATTTGTTACATTAATCTCAGAATATCGAGCTTTTGGCTACATAAAAAAGTCTATATTTGATGATCTTCTGTGGAAGACGTTGAAAAACCATATCACTATCAGTATGTGAGGGAGGTTAGGGTTAGGGTTAGATTATGTATATTGTTATTATTATATGTATACTATATTGTTAGTTACACAGAACTGAACGATTAAAACTGCTGACACAACGTCTCTAACTCGCTCCTCCTCTTCCTGCTACATCTTCATATCATTTGGGTATTTATGGAAGACTTTACATCCATCCCGCGCTCTGTGTGCAATTAAAGTTGCATTTTATGTTAGTATTAAAAGTTTTTTAGCTGGTGCACAGTTAATAAATGTAACTAGGATGTAAACTCTTATCAAAGTTGGAAAACATGTTCTATGTGCTGCTGCAAACTGGAGTTGATATTGGGGATGACAGTATGTCCACTTTAATCTTATTTCTAACCTAAATGGTTTTTCTGTCTTAAGTCAAATATTCCTGAGAAGCAAAAACCCTTTGTTTTGTGTCAATGTTAGAAGTACCCATGAATGATCAAGACTTCATTCTGTTGAAGAATGTGTTTTGTGATAACGTGCCCTTATAGAAAACTGCGATATACGACATTGATTTTCCTCAGCCAGCCCGTCAGAGCTTTTATTGACTAAAGGTCACAGGGCGACCGAAGATTCATAGTTATATCAATATTATACTTTGCTTGCTTTTAGTCGGGCCTTAATAAATTCAGCTGCAGTGCAGAGGGAATGCTTGTGTCAAGTTCATTATTTATAGTCCAAAAATGTATTTTTTTAAATGCAGTTCCATAAACATTCACTAACAGCCGCTCTGTTCATCTTCTGAAGGATGATGCTGCCATCGCAGCGAGACAACCGGTTAATATTCAAGTCAATAAACAGAGATACTTTCAAATCACAATCAGTTCGATCAAAATAGGAAACACTTTTATTTTTGTATTAATCAACACCGTCCATCAGCTCCAGCATCCCAGGTCTGATACGACAAACCACTTTCATTTTACCAGTTTTATTTTCTACCTCGCAATACAATTATTTTTTAACAAACAATTTCAAGTTGTGAGTACCCACAATTCCTAAGTGAAGAAAATACGCCAAAAGCTCTGACCTTTGTGTAGCTTTAGTTACTATAACATAATCAATAAAAACATTATGAGCAACAGTCTGTGAGCAGCAAACAACTACTATAAGACACATATATTTTAACAGAGAATGAAGATAGTTTTAACCAATACTTTTGTTATGAATACATATGACGGTGAAGTATTTCCATCCTTTTCCCTAAACCCCTTGATGCTTAAACTCAAGTTTGAATTGTTGAAGACTATTTTATACATCTTTTTCACATACTGTTTTGATTGATGCTTATTGTCCATGTCTTAAATTAAAATCATTGGTGTTATTTATTGTAGGGGTGTCAAAATAAACACTAATTGTGACAGTAGTTTAATAATAACTAATCACATCATTATCTCTAACAAAGCTGTTTATTGAAGGTAATAAATGTAACGTTGTCGGGATGATGATGGAATTGACTCTTGGTGAATAATATCATAATTGTTCTTAAGTTACTTATATATAGATATGATGTTTGATTAGTCACACCAAAGGTTGCACTTGAGTCTCAAATACTACAGAGTTCAAAGAATAACAATCAATTTACAATAGTTTATTTTGTTTCCTAAATATCAATTAACTAATTTATCAATTATTCTTCTATTTATTTATTTATGTACCAACACTTTAAGTTTTAAAACTTCTCAGTTGTCAGAAGTTTTAGTTGAAAACCCCCCACATGTATGGCAACAAATATATGAATTAATACAGAATACTTGTAATCTTTCTGGAGCTCATTCAATCGTCTTTTTCCACAAACTAGTTCAATATTCTGGTTATAAATATATTATACTGACCAATCATTTGTTATGATTCAGTGCAGTTTTCTATTCATATCTGGAATCATTTCTGGTCCAGCTTGAAAAATGTCTTCATGCAGTTTGTTTTTTTAAATTATTTATCTGAGTTATTCATGTGTTTGTTGATTTCCAGCAACACTCAGCAGGAGACATCATGATCCGCAACATCCAGCTGAGACACGCAGGGAAGTACACGTGTGCAGTGCAGACCAAAGTGGACAGTATCTCCATCGCTGTGGACTTAGTGGTGCGAGGTGAGACCAACATCTGCTTCTCACTGTTCATATTTTAAAAGGTTAAGAATGAAATGTTTGTTTATGGTTGTTATAATTAGGACTGGTGTGAAAACATTTTAATTTGGTCATTTATCATCTAACTAAGAGCAAATAGCCCCCCCTGGATTTATCCTTGCATTGTCGCTGTAGGTGCTAAACTCACTCCTGATGTACACACCATCCTCTTGTCCTTCCTTCCCTTCTTTCTTACTTGATTGTCCAATTTATTAGGTCCCCCGGGGGCTCCTACCAGCATCAGTGTCGACGAAATCACAGATACCACAGCCTCCCTGTCCTGGAGGCCTGGTCCTGATCATCACAGTCCAATTACTGCCTACACCATCCAGGCCCGGACCCCCTTCTCCCTGGGCTGGCAGGCTGTCACCACAGGTAAGCTCTCGGCCAATCACAGGGAGGGTCTACTCTCCATTCCAACGACTGACACAATATTGGAGATGTTTTTTTTTATCCTCTCACAATAGCCTGGCAAGTGTAGCGCGACCATTGACAGCCTTTTTATACTCCTGGGAATTAGGGAGATAATGGTTCTGAAGCTTTTGCCAAGGCTGGAATCTGATGTTGTAGTTCTACACACACACTGTTGTCTTCATGGACTTTCTCATGAATATCAAATTTGTGATTAACCTTGTTTCAATCGTATTCTTGACCCTCTCGAACATCTCACTCTTGTTCGAATGGATTAATTATCTGTTAAATCACTTAGTTATTGAGACCTCCTGAGGGATCAATAAAGTTCTACCTAACCTAACCTAATGTTCTACATGTCTATGTCTAAAGGTTGATTTTTATATTATTGAATATTTTAATTCAATAATTTGTATAATGAATTGTTGTTTTATTTATATTTTATTGTGAAATACCAACTCTTTTGATTGACCTCAGAATCTAACTTGAATCTTCTTCTTCAAGACGCAGTAACTTCTCACAATGACCATCTTTTACACTTTATAAAGTTGCTCTGAAATCTGGGCGAACAAGAGGTTACGAGAGTCCATTCACTCCTCCTCCAGCCATAATCACGCCCGCTTTGTTTATACAATGAGTCCCTTGGAGGTGGAGACCAATGATGACGTGTGGTAAAAAACCTCCATTCTTGACCAATCACAGCAGAGTGGGTGTGGTTATGGTCAACAAGATTTAATTTCCAGAAAAAAACAGTGTTTTCAGTGGGCGGAGCTTAAGATATTTTTCTAATGTCAGTATTTAAATAAAAAGAGTTCAACTTCATTTGGTGATCGCCCTCTAACCAATTTGCTATTGGTTTACCCCCGAGGCACCGCCTCGTCTCTGAGAAAGCTTGAATAACTCGCCACCCAGCAGGGGGCAGTCCACTTCCTATAAAGGCGGGAAACACCTGCCGCACTTCCTCTTTTTCAACTCAGCAGAAAAGCTCCTGACAGACGAAAGCTAAAATACCACAGTGGAATGTAATGATGGCAAATTAATATTGAAGAGAACAAATGTGTGCATTACGTGCTAAGCCTCCCTGAAGAGGCGACACACATGTCCTCGTTTGCCGAGGCCCAAATCACAAGATGAATGATTGTTTCGCCTGCCGAGCACTTCCCAAAGCTTTTGACAACGAAGGGAAGCTTGTAGCAACAACATAGCATTCCTGCGCGGTGCACTTGACAAGCTCACATTCCAATGTGATGAGACGATTCAGAGCTTCTTTTGCAGAGTTATCGCAAAATTCTACTATAAGGTCGTGCTATTGTTTCTTAAAGATAGAAATATCAGAAGAACATAATACTTTTGTCTGATCCCTTTCTAGTTCCCAAGTTGGTTGGAGGTCACCGGCTCACGGCTGCAGTTGTACACCTGAGCCCCTGGGTGGAGTATGAGTTCAGAGTTCTTGCAAGCAACAAGGTGGGCACTGGTGAACCGAGCAAGCCATCCAAACAAGCCAAGACAAAAGGGACGTGTAAGTACCACACCAGAAGTAATACAATATTTTTGAAGGGAAACTAATGATAAACTCCAACTCTCATGACATGAAGTAAGTTGATTTTTCCTCATAATGACCTTTGAACTTATTACTTTATAAAGTTGCTCTGAAATCTGGGTGAACAAGATGATTAATACAACACAACAAATAAACTTGTTGTTACATATTACAATTCACAAGAAAAAAGCCTTTTTTTAAAATAATAAATATGGTCTTTTGTCTGTTATAGTAGGCACTGATTCATCTGCTAATACTTTCCCAGGCTCCATGTTTCAAACAGAACTTTTCTGGCCTGAACGTCAAATGTTTAAAACCTAATTTTCTCATGTCATGATCTTTCTTCTTTCCTGCAGCACCAAAGGTCACACCGGCCAACGTGAATGGAGGCGGAGGCAGTCACTCCGAACTCGTCATCACGTGGGAGGTAATAAGGCTCGCCATGAAAGAACCAGAACCAGGATTCTGTCCTTAATAACAGCACAACAACACAGGTGGTATTTTGAAAAACTCTAGAACTACTAGTTCTAAATATATAACTATATATTCTATTTCTCTATGTGTGCCTGCACAGATGTGGCTTAAAATATTAGGAGCAACACATTATGCTAATTAATTACTTAACAATAATAATAAATAAATACCAAACGTGCATTTTAAACGGTTAATTTTCTCCTTCTGGATGACGTTTGGGGATTTTATGATAAAATGAGTCAATAACACTCAATGTAAGTGTGGCTCAAGAGTAGAGAAACACAAATGACACACTATTGTCTATGACAACACAACCACAAGCTGTTGTGTAACATAATGATAGGTTAGGTTAGTTAGGTAGAACTTTATTGATCCTGTTTTTTTTCCAATTAGACACAACAATACAGCAATTATTCATAACAATAAAAATAAGAACAAGAACAAAGAGAAATAAAGAGAAAGAACAAGATGATACAATCTAAGTCTAAGATAAAGAACAAGATCAAAGAAAAATAACAAAGACAAAGATACAAAGACTAACATAGAATAGAACGTCATGATACTTTCACTTCTGCCCCCAAACTCACAATTGTAAAATTTAATAACATGAGGAATGAATGAGTCCTTGAGTCTATTAGTGTTGCATCATGGGAGGAGCATTGTTGAGGGGATGACTGTCATCAGCTCAGATGGTAGAGTGTTGGGCCCTGGGCGGTGAGGTTGTGGGTTCAATCCCTGGATGAGATTGTGTTGTTGTGTCCCTGATTGTACCATGATTGATCCTGATGGTTCAGGTAGCTCTGCATCACAGCCTACTCCCATCAGTGTGTAATTGTGTATGTGAATGGGTGAATGCATAACTTAGTTTAAAGGTGCATGTTAAATGCATAGAACAGCGCTATATAAGTAAGAACCATAATATACTTGCTACCCGTGATATTGGGAACCTCTGCATTATACATAAATTAAATAAAAAGTTATTGTTATATATTATAGTCTGTTATTTAAAATGAGTGGAATTTTAAACCTGCTAACTTAGCCAGATGATAAAAAGACAGGTTTTTTTTAACCTTATACATTCACTTTTTTTTAAAATAATTTTCACAAAAACATTTTTTTATTATAAATGTTAAATAAGTTTTCCTTTTGCATTTAAATTTTTTTTTTTGTTATTTAATAAAATACATTTTAAAACATATACTGTGATATACTCCAATAATTAAAAAACTAAATTTTCTGAATCTGTTTTGTTTATTATTCTCACTTGGGTTTGGGTCGCGGGGGCAGCAGCTTCAGCAGGGAGGCCCAGACTTTCCTCACCCAGGAACCATTACTCGCTCTTCCCAGAGATACAAAGGCTTTGTCAGACCAGCTAAGAGACGTGGTCTTTGCAGGGGTCCATTTTCTAAATTCACTATTTTTTAATGATTTGCTTTCAATTCACTACTTTGTTATATGTTCATCACATGATTGGCTGAAAGTTTGATCAGATGCACAAACAAAATCATTGCAATCAAAAAACAAAAACATTTTAAATGTTTATTTTGATATTCAAAAATTAATCATATAATTGTAAACAAGTGACCCTGTTTATAAGTATGAATGTAACAATTACATTTGCCTTCGATATATTATTTTCAGTGAAATACGTTGTGATCGATTGTACAACATGTGCATCTCTGTTGTTCAGCCCGTCCCAGAGGAGCTGCAGAACGGACCAGGGTTCGGATATGTCGTAGCTTTCCGACCTCACGGCGCCACAGGGTGGATGCAGGCTGCTGTCCCCTCCGCGGAGACATCCAAGTACATTTTCAAAAACGAGACCATCCAGCCCTTCTCACCTTTCCAGGTGAAAGTGGGAGTGTACAACAATGAAGGGGAGGGTCCGTTCGGACCTGTGACAACCATCTACTCAGCAGAAGAGGGTGAGCTGCTCTCTGAGCTCGTCATCCTTCTTGTGTCTTTGTGAAACATTTTTCAAAGTTGAATCTTTGATCATCAAAACTTCTTCAGAAACTCATGAAGCCTTTCAACGTGTGTTTTAGAACCTGGTCGGGCGCCGACCCGCGTCCGAGCCAAGAGTCTCACTGCAACTCAGATTGAAGTTTCTTGGAAAGCTTTGCCCTGGAACGCCAGCAAGAAAAGAGTGTTGGGCTACGAGGTGAGCTTTAATTGAAAACCTTGTTTGCTGAGTGTTTGTGGAGATACTAAGTGTGTTTGTGCCAGCGCAGGAACATGACATCAAATGCACTTGAATCGTGTTCTCCTCTATTATTGATGAGTGTTTCAGGCTCCTGCACCTCTGGCACTGGAGATAATAGCTGCTGCATGTGTAATGTTCCATCCTGGTCCCAGGATCATTGCTCTTGTTGCAAACCTAAGTACTGTAACGCCTCGGATTAGTCTTGAGCATTTATCTGCTAATCCACACATCAGCAGATGCAGACAGTTTGTCTTAGTCGCTTCATTACAGCTCCTGGTGGACGAAGTTTTGACAAAAAAAATGTGGTTGAGAACTGGAATGACAGAGTCCGAGCAATAATTATATTTGTGTTGTGCATGCATGTCACTACTTTTACCACAGTTACAACATTTGTTTCCAACGCTGCTTCTTACCATTTTCGGTAATAAATGTTTAACTTTAACGAGTCATTTTCTTCATATTTTAACCAAGAAAACAAAAGTCTGAAACATCGAGAGTACATTTAGTTAACATTTTTAAAAATCAATTAGTGTAATCAAGTGTAATTGTGACCATTGTTCTGAATTCAAATACATTTCAGCTGAGGTGTTGGAATAGAAGTGAGAAGGAGGAAGGCGCGAAGATGCAGAAGACGCTGGCTAATCAAACGTCAGCTGTCATCAGTGGACTGAGAGGCAGCACCACATACAACATCTCGGTCAGGGCCTACAACACTGCTGGATCTGGACCCCCCAGCGCCACCGTAAACGTTACCACCAAGAAGCCACGTAAAATCATAAACACATTTTATATTTTCTTTTTTAAATGTATTTCATTTTCCAATACGGCTTCTTCCTTCAGTGCCGAGCCAGGCGCCCGCCAAAGTCATGTGGAACACGTCCAACTCCAAGATTGTTCTCAACTGGGAGCAGGTCAAAGCACTGGAGAACGAATCGGAGGTCACTGGCTACAAAGTAAATAATAAAGTGTCTTTATCTGCAAACTGCATGAAAACCTTTGACTCTGACCTCTGACCCTATCTTTGTAACCTTGTCCTCAAGGTGCTGTATAAGAAGAACAGACACAGTCGACTCAGTGTCATGGAGACAAACACCACCTCGGTGGAGCTGGCGCTGCCCACCGATGAGGATTATATTGTACAAATCAAGCCCTTTGGAGAAGGAGGTGAAGGCAGCAGTAGCAGGCAGATCACCATCCCCAGGATACCAGGTTGGTGTCAGGTCATCTCTTTACAATTAAACATCTATTTATTCATACCACGTATTGTCTGTCTTAGCTTTACATTGTACCAAAGTCTATTGAAATAGGAGGAAACTAACTCCGTCACAAAACACATATATTAAAAAATAAAGTAATACTTTTTTTTTTTTTTACTTTTTTAATTTAACTAGGTAAATAGATCATCCTCTTGGATAATTACTGCTTGAGCCATTATCTTTCAGCTTAACAAGTTATTTATCCCCAAATGATGCAATGATTTGCTTCTCATTTCCTAAACAACTATTTCAAAGACACATCCCGTGTCGTGACAATGTCAGGATTCATATATATAAATGGGTGCATGTTAAATGCATAGAATATATATAAACACACAACAGGTTTGTATATTAATGATTAGTTAGGGTTGCAGCATCCAGTGGTACTTGTTAATAACTGTATGTTTCAGTAAAACTATCAGGAACCTTTAAACTGTGAGCAAAACCATTCACTGACTAGTTGCTTCTCTTTCTTCTTGTTCAGGACCAAATGCAGTCGGCTCAGCATCCAAGGTCTCGACTCTGTCCGCCCTCAGTACAATAGCTCTGTCTTTCACGGCGCGGACTTCTTTATGACAAACAGCTTCCTGCAGACGTTCCATCTGACATGGAAACTGCTCGACCACCACTCGTGTGTAACGAGACCCATTTATTTTGATTTCAAGCGAAAAAAGGAAACATGCTGGAGAAAGAAACAAAAATATAACTCTTTACGGGATGACCTGAAAGGACTGGTCTTCAGCACCTGACGGAGGATTGCGACAAAGTTCTTACCAAAGCAGCTTTCATAAGAAAAGTCAAGAGAAAATGTCTTATATGCATCGTTTTGTACTACGTGTCCAGATTCTTTTTTTTAATAGACTGTTTCTGTTTATCCTGATCAATCAGAAGTTGGTCTTGGCTTGTTGGGATGAGAGCTTCTAAGTGCATGGCAAGTAACATCACATTTTCCAGTCCACGGGAGCGGAAAGAGAGACCAAGGTGAAGATTTTGTCTTATGTGCATTTTTCTAGTGGCAAATGAACCAACTGCATCTGCATTTTGGTTCTAAAATGACATGGGAGTCATTCAGAACATGTAGGCTGATACACACCATTGTGCTATTGTGCTTAACTCTAAATGTAATTAGAGAGGATTTAAACTTTCTCTTTACAAGTGGACGAAGAAAATCAACTCACTGCTTTCTATGCAACCATAAATTTAACACGTGTGCAAAATTGAAATACAGATTTAGTCCAAAATAAATATTGAAAACACCAAGGATAAGTTATATAAATAAAGTATTTTATTGTTTATTGTTATCACTTTTTTATTGAGATGGAGGTCCAGAATGATCAGTTGGATTCAGTTTATATGCATGTGAATAAAATAAAAATAAAAAACTATAAGGTAAAAGGGAAACTAAGTAACATTACAGGTAAGTTATGGTTTTGATGGGAAATAATTAAAATATGATTTTAATTGATTGGTTATATTATAACAGATCAGTATATTTTATTATGAAATAGTTACTAAAACGTTGATCTGGTGAATATTTTGGTTTAAGTTTTAAATGAGAAGAACTACAGATGGAGTTTAAGTTGACGTTAAATGTTCTGATATTGAATACAAATATTGAGGTAACATTTTCCAACTGAAAAATATATATGATGAAGCGTTGACATGTATTGACTTAAGTCAAGCAGCAGAGGGCGCTCTGTACTGTGTTTATGAACCTTCAAAGTTGAAACGTAAATAATATAGTTGCCTTTTGAATTACAGTTTTATTTAGGTAAACTGATTTTATTAAAATCAAAGCCCAGATATATAATGTTAAGGCTTGACGGGAACATAACATTCTTTACTTCAACTTTCAAAATCTAAGTGAAAAACAAATGACATGATTTAGTGAGACTGGTTTTCCACTAAGGCTGGATTCAACATGCATGTGGAGTGGATCTGAGAATCCATGGTGATAAGCTGATTTTAAAAGTTGCTTTCCTTGAGTTCCTGGGCTCTAGCTGCTGACCAGACCTCTCCTCCTGTGGTCCTGCTTTTGGTTTGGCCCTGTGTAGGAGCTATTTTTTGCCTTTTGTGTGCCTCATCATATGTTCAAAATCCTCAGGTCCTCGAAGAGCCTTAACTTATCACATGTGTGCATAAATCATTGGAAGTGAACGAGTCCTTGGCGACGATGTTTACATGCTACTGCGTGAATAAAGCAGCGGGGTCTTGAGTGGGATTGTGTGTATTGGCATGAGTTCTTTTACTGTTTACAAGGGCCGGAGAGTTTTCACAGTTAATTGATGATAAGACAACGCTGCTGATCTTGTTACTTTGTTCCCACCTGAGCTCCTGTTACCTGGATCAGAGCAGCCTTGTTGTTTGTATGTAGCTTGTGATCCAGTGAAGTAGGAACGTCCTGCTCCCAGTCATGCATTCAATAACCTGTAATATACTGTTTTCTATACTTAATTTCTATAAAATATCCTTTCTTAAAAAAGTAAAAAAAAGTAAAAAGAACTCCCCTGTTGTTCGTATGTACTTGATTTCTGACCGTTGCTCAGCATGATTGTACTTAGTCCTCTCGACTCAACAAACCAACTGAATGGTTTTTAGGTACATGTGTTTGAACCATGAAACATCATCAGCTCCACATCCTCGCTTCTGTCTGAGACAGTTCTGGCTCTTCTGTCTATTTGCGCTCTAACATGAGGGTTTCTCTGTTGATGTTTGTTGTTTTTACTGTGTCAATAAAATAATAATTAATAGAACAATGACAAGTTCTCAAGGTCTGACTTATTCAGAGTTGATGAGTGATGTTGAAGCAGCGAGACTATAGAGCAGTAAGTGTAACTTCTTGAATTAACATTTAGAAACTTTTCCAATTTTATTTTGAACAATCGATATTCTCGCAGCAGCAGCAAGTCTAACTAGGTAACTATGACCAGGTAAATGAGAGGGAGAGACATGGCAGGTAAACTGATTCACATTTTTTGTGGGTTAATTTTAGAACATTAAATTAAAATAAAAGTGAAAGAAAGAACAAATTCAACTGTTTTTTAATCCACAGTGTCTTCTAAAAAACAAGTATTCTGTTTGAGGCTTTAATTGTTCCAGATGAGCAGTATAATAATATAAGTAAGTAAATAATTTATATTTATATAGCGCTTTTCTAGACCAGGGTCACAAAGCACTTCAAAAAACCATCAAAAAATGTTTACTCAAAAAATCAAGATAACACCAAAAAAACACAGGTGTCCCAGAAAATCAAGGAAAAGCACAAATAAGAAAAGATTTTTCTTGAAGGAGTCATTAGATCATCAAGCGCAAAGAAAGAGGAAGATGGTTCCAAAGCTTAGGAGCAACAGTCTGGAAGGATTTCTGTCCTCTGGTCCTGAAGCGTGTTGTACTGTTATAGTACTGTTATACTGCACAAAGCTGCAATGCTAGAGTTCAAAAAAGCTTCACTCATCCTACAGGACATTCATGAAAGAATAGGACACTGTGGTCACAACTATGTCCTGTCAAAGTCACACCAAAAGTATTTGATCCCTCAAGTCACGTCAAAAATCCGACAAATTTTGTAGTATTCAGAAGGTAACATGGACAGCCTGGACAGCAGAAAATGGCTAATCTGCCTAATACCAGATCACCCACCATTTACAAATGTAGGTATGGACTATTATGGGCCCTTTGAGTTGAAACGGAGCCGGGTCACGGTCAAAAGGTAGGTTTAACTATTGTCTATATTTCTTTCATGCTCGGAGCCTGGATTTTATGTTTGTTACAGAGACTTGGATCGGCGCCAGTGAGTTCAGCACTCTTCTTGAACTTTTACCGTCTGACTGTTCCTATTTGAGGGGAACGGCAACTGTTTTCAAAAAATATTTTAAATGTAAGCAGCACGTCACTTCATCTGTGTGTTCAAGTTTTGATGCGTCATTATTTGAGGTGCTCCGATGTGGTGCTGTGTGTCATTTACAGACCCCCCCAAATATAAGTGTTTTTTGCGGACCTCCTAGCTGAAGTTCTGCGGAACCTATTGTTGGGGATTTTAATGTCCATGTGTGTTGGCCGGATAAGCCATTGGTGAAGGACTTTTTAAGCATCATTGACTCTTAATTTGGTTCAGTGGGTACGTTGTCCCACACACGAACAAGGACATACGCTGGACTTCGTGTTGACTTTCGGTCTATGTTGGTCAAATATGGAGGTCTGTGACAGCACGATCTCAGATCACAGACCTGTTCTGTTTGAAGTGGATGTTTTCCTGTGGACTAACTATACCCTGCGCTCCTGTTTTTTGCCTTCGGACATTTAACTCTTCCTCTGTGGACCGGTTCTCTGCTGCTTTCAACCAGCTGAGCCCCTCTCTGACCTCACACTCTGTGATACTGAGAGTTTAATCTCCTGGTTCCACTCGTCCTGCCAGGACATACTGGATGATGTGGCTCCGCTCAAAACCATCAAGCCAAAGGCCAAACCTGTGCCGTGGATCAATGACAAGGACCAGCTGCACGTCTCCTTACAGACGTTAAAGGACTGTTGATGTAGATACCAAACCATCGTAAAGAACTCAAGAAGGGAATACTTGGCGGTGATTGTGGAAGCGAACTGCCATTACCCACAGGTTTTATTTAGAACAATAGACTCTGTTTTAAATGACCCTCAGTCTGATGACTTAGAAGCATCACCTAAATTGTGTAACAGCTTCTTTATTAAAGTCATTTCCACCCGGGTTCTTATCTCGCCTGACTCTCACCTGACTCCAACCCCTCTGTCCATTCTCCTGGCCTGGCTTTGCTAAATAATTTTGAACCTTTGACTGTGGAGGTTTTTAATGACCGTGTTGGCCACAGCAAGCCTTCAGGTTCCCCGGATGATGCTGTACCTCCTCACTTTTTAGACTATTTTTTCCAAGCTTAGCTCAGTCGTTGTTGGCCATAATTAACAGCAGTCTATGTTCCGGAGTTGTCCCGCAGGGATTGAAGCATGCTGTAATCCAATCACTGCTGAAAAAAAAACTGTCAAATTTCAGGCCCATTTCCAAGCCTCCCTTCTTAGCTAAAGCACTATAAAAAGCTGTACAGGTGCAGCTAAAGCAGTTTTTAGAGAACAATGGTATTACTGGAAGTCTTCCAATCTGGTTTTAAAACACAGTGCTGAATCTGCGTTATTAAGGGTTTTTAACGATATCTTCCTGTCAAATGAACATGTCATTCTTGTATTGTTGGACCTGCCTTTGATACAGTGGACCACAATATTTTAATTGCACGCCTCCGGGACACAGTGGGTGTTTGTGGTAGTGCATTGGAGTGATTCAGGTCCAAATATATGTGCCACTAAAGAAGGGTCAGGCTTTCTCGCTCCAATCTCTCTTGCAGTTTCTTGAAGACATTAAAGTCTGGATGTCCAACTTTTTTCACCTGAGGCTGGCGAAGGTGAAACACTTTTAGCGCGACAGCCTTTGAAACAGTAATCCATGCTTTTATCACAACCCGGCTGGATCAATGTAACGCACTTTATTTTGGAGTCGGCCAGTCGTCCCTCACACATCTCCTGTTCTTGCAAACTGATGCGGCTCCGCTCCACTTAGAGTTCATTTTAAGATTATTTTATTTGTTTTTAAATCTTTAAATGGCCCCGTCTTACCTCTCGGAGCTGCTCCACCATCATGCTCCTGCACGCTGCCTCAGGTCGGCTGAACGGTTCCTAGCAGAGCCGAGGTCCAAGAGGAAACTCAGAGCTTTCTCAGCTGCTGCGCCCCGGCTCTGGAACAACCTCCCCATGAGTGTCCGAGAGGCCTCCTCACTGTCCATTTTTAAATCTCCTCTTAAAACACACTTTTATTCTCTAACTTTTAACACAGCATGAGACTCCTAGCGGTTTTTAGTGCTTTTTACTTGTTTTATTTGATATTGTTTTATCTTTGTGTGTTTTAACTGAGCTTTTTTTTTTAGCACTTTTATGTCACTGTACAGCCATTTGTAATGACTGTTGTTGTTTTTAAAGTGCTTTATAAATAAAGTTGAGTGAGTAGCTGAGCGGATGCGGAGTTGAGTCCATAGATGAGTATTGTAGTGTTGTTATATATATTATTATAAGTATTCCTCTGTTCACCTGGTCTGTTGTGCCGTCTGTACAAAAGGAACAACTCATGAGTGGAAGGTCGACAATGAAGAAACAAACGTGACACATTTAGGAAGAAGACAGCAGGAAGCTTTCCATATGCTGTTGAATATCTTCAGTTTCTTCAGTTGCAAGGAACGTATATTTCATTAGTTTACTCTTCTGACTGGTCTAGTCCTGTATCCTCTTTGGGAGATGTTTTTTGGCTTCTGTAACAAAAATGGATAAAAAGAGATTTTTGCGGAACACCGGGTGAATAGACTCATTTCCTGTAACCACAAGTTTATGTTGTTGCCCTCACTTGAGGGAAGTCTGTGGGCTATACTACAGTAAATTTCAGTAGGGCATTTAGGTAAAGTAACGTTAGCTGTGAGGGGGGCATTGTTAGGAACAGGTTTAGTGTTCTCCACAGGTTCAGTGGCACCTGATGCTGATCATCCCCTCCTGCAATCAAGGCAGCTGGATACCTCTATAAAGATGGCTCTGCTTCAGTTGACTCTCACTCTCTAGCTGGAGCTTGATGCTGTGAGCGCTGTGATGTTTTGGTTTAGCGGTAAAGCTGTTATTGGGTATTATGTTCGAGTTTCGTTTTAACTGGTCTGTTTTAGCACACAGGAAAAGATGACTAGGTCAGACACCCATGGGTCTACATCTCAACTCATGAAGCCAGCTGTCTGTCTAGCAACACTAGGTTAGTGGTGTGCATCACCCTCTGTATTTTAGGGTGCTTTTGTGCCTGCTATTTGGGGGAGGTTTTTTTTTTTTTTTCCTTATGGTTTTATTTGGTGCCACTATAGACCGCTCTGTTTCCTGTGTTGCACATTTTCTTTGTTAATAAATATAATTTGTTTTTTTGTGTGTATACACCCTCACCACTCGACTGCTTTATGCTACGCCCTGCTAGCGAGCGCCAAGAGGGGGCTTTACACACTCTATAAACTTTCACTGATTACGATCATCTCTACTTATCAATGAATCCAAATAAAATAAATCGGCCACACAATTACACTCCTGTATCTCACATCAAGTTCTGGATGACCAAAAACTTCCTTTTACCGAACTCGCTAACCCATTACATCTAAGTCAATAGTTAACTAATGATATTTTCAAAATTGACTCCTGCTACGAGCACCACTGTAAATAATCAGTCTCTGTTTTGACATGGACTTAAAACAAATCTCACAGACTGTTTACTTCCACCTTCGTAACATATATATATACGGAATATTAAACAATACACAACTATTCATCCTATTACGTCTGTAATCTGCTAATACGCTAAACCTATGCAGCATTAGTTGGTGAAGGTCTTACTCTAATGAATCCATCAACTGGTGCAGCTTTGTGGAAACCAAAGTCAAACAAAAGAAAATGAGTGCCGTGTATCACAAGTTTCAAGTTGACCTAACTCTGTCTACCATCTGAGCTATGACGCTCAGATGGTAGACAGGTGGTTGACTCGTGGTCTGAGAGGTTGCAGGTTCAATCCCAGTTCCGGATGAGATTGTTGCGTTGTGTCCCTGAGCAAGACACTTTACCGTTATTGCGCCTGATGGTTGAGCTGGCATGCTGCGTCGCAGCCTACTCCCATCAGTGTGTGTGAATGGGTGAATTTGTAACTTAGTGTAAAGCGCTTTGAGTGCTGAGTAAGGAAAAAAAACGCTATACAAGTAAGAGCCATTTACCATAACCAGAATTGTTACACAAGGTCCACAGATTCTTTTTTTTTCTTAAATAGTGCGTTTCATATTCTGAAAGTGACTATTCCGCCCCTGCTGTCGTGTGGCGCGTTGCAGCCTCTGAAACATCAGCTCAACAGATGGCGAAGTAGATTTTAAATGAAAAGCTGACGTTTCTTTTCATCCTCTTTACTTGAATGACTGTAAAACTGAACAAACGTACAGATGTGTCATTACATATGTATATCAAAGGAAATGTCCGCTCGCATGATGCGGGCGTCTGGCGCAGTCAGTGCCCTGGGGTCCCTGTGGTGTCACCCCCAGTCTGGAGTCTGTGTCCTAGTCGGACGAAAAAAGAGGCGGATTCAGTCTGGAGTAGAGAGTGTGGCTTAATGCTCAATCTGATTGGTCGAGTGCTAGGTTCAGTTAGCGAATCAGCGCAGGACAATGAAACGGAAGTCAACACCATAATTATACTTCTCTCTGACGTCATGTGTCATCTGCTGTTGCACATGTGCAGAACGTACACTTGTGTACGAGGCATTTATGGAGGGATGGACCAGAACACACTGGTGTGTCAAGGCCTTAACAACTCACAGGCAAACAACTTCAACTCAAAAGTTCATGCAGGTGTTAACTCTGGTTCGGAAAATACTGTGTAAGCGAACCTACAGCCTTGTTTCAAAACCTGGTCTTGCAAAAAAGTAGCTGTTTTTACCTACTCCACATGAGCTTCTCTCCTCCAGAGACTGCATCATTGCTGGAGTTAAAATGATCGGCGCCTCCATACATGCTTCCCTCAAATTTCCATTTGTTCAAAATGATTGCAGAGCCTTTTGTCCATTGTTGTCAATGCATCACCAATATCTGAACTTGATAGGGAGTTGTCCATGGTGATGAATGCTTCGAACAGCATCTTTGAGATCTCACCTCGTTTAAAAAGGATCATCTGTGCCAATATTATTTTAGCAAGATTGCTCCAATTTCTTGAGATTTTCTCATCGAACAACTGCTGCTAATATTGTTTCTGCTTGTCATCCATGTGCATTTTTCACATCCTCTGCTAACGGGTAGTTCGATTTTAACTGTTATATTCATATACGCCATACTTGAATCAATTCTAAATGGTAATCAAATATTATGTTAAAACAGCTGTGTAGTGACGTTTCTCAGCTTTTCCTGGTTCCAATAAACGTCCAAAATATAAGAACTGACTTTTAAAGTTGAAAACAAACAGAATGTTGGAAAAAGTCATTAAAGAAAACTCTTTGCTGTGTAATCAGCCACACCTGGCACTCAGGCCCCAAAAACAAGCATGGCACGAGTAATTCAAAACAAAATATGGCTCCTACAAGCTATTAATTTATTCTAGTTAAGGATGGAGGGTAATACAATGAATTTCCCCTCGCGGGACTAATAAGGGATTCTAAAAAACAAAATAAAAAAAATATTGTGTTAAAGGAACTTCTAACCACACACTCACACAAACATACTGATGACTGAGACAAGCTCAACTCGGGGTCAGGGTCAATACAATGATGGAATCAACTTTTTGATCTGCCTGGTAATGAAAAAACATGAACTTGAGAAACTCAAATAATATGATCTGAGGACAATGGGTAGAAACATCAAAAGGACACTAGGGGAGCAAAACAATGTAAATAGAGCTGGAGCTCTTCCCTCTGGACATTAACTTGTTCTCGTCGCAGAAGATCCTGTCGTTTAAGTATCTCAGTAGTTGGGACTTAATTCTTCCTGCAAAAGTGTTTGGGATAAAAACTTCTTCTGCAGTAGAGTGTGAGCATCTGTATTTATGAAACACAACTTTGTGTCTAAAGTGTGTTTAAATCCTGCTGATCTTTAACTAAAGTCACATCATCAGCATAGGACTATAAAACCACAATCCCGGTAAAAACAGACGTGAACTCTCGCGTGGATCTTGTGAAGAAGGTTCCAGGGAGAGTCATAGACGGAGCAGCCGAGCACTTCTATGAACCTAAAAGGAGACAGAAGCTGCTGTTTAATTTCAGCTTCTCTCTCAATGTCACTGTACAGTACCTGAAATCTGGCGATGAGACCCTGAACTCAAGCTTACCCATGACTTTCCACAGGTAGTCGTGCTCAACGCGGTCAAACCTTCTCGATCTAGTGCGATCAAGCCCATGTCCGTGTCTAATGAACTGGAGACTCAAACATCCCGACTGAGGCAGTCGTTGTGTACCATGGACCTGCCAGGAACACCGTAGGTCTGGTCCAGGTGGATGATCCTCTTGAGAGATCTTAAAGTCCGTACAGAGGAGGGGGACTGGACCAGTTCTTTTTCGGCAGGAGGTGATCCTCCTGCAGGACAGAGGACTTGAATCTAGGCTTTCGTTAAAAACATGAGATCAGGAGCAACAATGTCCATGAAGGCTCTGTAGAACCCCTGAGTTATCTATCATAACCTCAGGTTCTACGAGTTGGTGCGAATGATAGATAACTCAGGGGTTCTACGTCATTGGTGCTCCGCCCTCCAACGGCTTCGCTATCACTAGGGCCCCGCCGGCCCAGGGTCCAAACCCACTTGAGCCGTGGGCCCTGAGGGGGGCACAACAGCGCTCAAAACAGTATGAGCTACTGATCCCGCCGTTACGTCGAGGAGATAGGCCTTAGCGAAGGTAGACGTGGACACCCAAGAGGCAGCAGAGCAGATATCCTCTGCCGCCACACCCCGCAAAAGAGCCACTGAGGCTGCCACGCCACGGGTGGAATGTGCCCTCAGACCGCTAAGAGCGGATCCACCCGCTGCTCGGTAGGCCCGGATAATGGCCGATCTCACCCAATGAGAGAACCTCTGGGGGGAGACCGCCTCTCCCCGCCGGCATCTACCGTGGCAGACAAAAAGGGCATCAGAGCGCCTAAACTCGGCCACCCGCCGCAAGTAACAGGCCAAGGTGAAAGGCCCGCAGCGTGAAGGTCGTCGCCCGAAACAAGGAACTCAGAATCTTCGGGCGGAACGCTGGGTTAGGACGCGAAGACTCCTCGACGCCAAAGGAAAGACACTCAGGGCTAATGGAGAGGGCACAAAGCTCACTTGCTCTCTTCGTGGTTGTTAGTGCCAGAAGGAGCGATACCTTGAAAGACAAGATATCCAGTGGGACTTGGTCAAGAGGCTCGAAGGTCGGGCCTGTGAGAGAGTCCAGTACCAACTGGAGATCCCACTGAGGGCTGGAAGGCCTTGCAGGAGGTCGAAGCCTGCAGGCACCCCGCAGGAAACGCGCCACCAAGGGGTGGGCGCGAACCGAAGCACCCTCAAAACCGACATGCCTCGTCGCTATGGCTGATGCGAACACTCTGTGTCGCCACAGTCCGCCCGTTATCCAGCAAATGTTGCAGGAAAGACAGGATAGCGGAGACCAAACAAGAGCTGGGGTCCAAGGACCTGTCTGAACACCAGCGGGAGAATATCCCCCACTTTGAGGCATAAAGCCTACGTGTTGATGGGGCCCGGGCGTTCTCCAGCGTGTGGAGAACGTCCGGGTCCAAGGTCCCGATCAGCTCGTCCCGTGCAGGAGCCACACCTTGAGAGGCCGGCCCAGCACCGGGGGCGCTGTCAGAGTCCCCCCCCGCCTGACACAGGGCACCGCCATGCGCACCAGCTCTGGGAACCAGAGCGCCCCCGGGGAGTCTGGTGCCACTAGAATTAACCTCAGCCCCCCCCGCCTCGTCCTCCGAATCAAGGGGAGAAGGAGCCGCGGAGGAGGGAAGGCGAACAGCAGACCGACCGGCCACCTCGAATGGGCTAAAGCGTCCACGCCTAGTGGGGGGCAATCCGAAGCCCTGAGGGAGAACCAAAGAGGGCATTTGAAGTTCTCCTTGCTGGCGAAGAGGTCTGCAACCGGGTGACCGAATCGAGACCAGATCTCGCTTGCCACTGCCTCGGACAGACCCCATTCGTCCTGGACGGCCCCCCCCCAGATAGGTCAAGATCCTTACCCCACTCACTCTCAAAGGCTCCACTGCCGCTTCCACACACTTGGTGAAGGTCCTGGGTGCCAGAGAGTAGCCGAACGGGAGTCGAGTGTACTGAAACACCCGACCCTCGAGGGCGAAACGCAAGTACTGTCTCTTGACTATCGGTATGTGAAAGTACGCGTCGGTCAGGTCGATAGATGTCATCCAATCTCCTGGACATACACCTGAAAGCAGTGTCTTGACCGTCAACATGCGAAACGGGCGGGTAGCTATGAACTTGTTCAAATAGCTGAGGTCCAGAATGGGCCTCCAACCCCCGGTCTTCTTCGCCACGAGGAAGTACCGGGAGTAAAACCCTGTCATCATCTCGGCTGCAGGGACCAGTTCTACGACCTCCTTCTGCAGCAGAGTAGACACCTCGTTTCTCAAACAGGATAGTTTCTCCTGCTCCGCCATACGCGTCCAGAGAATCCCTGAAAAACGCGGGGGTTGACGGGCAAACTGTAGCGCATAGCCCCGCCTGATTACTCCCCCCAGCCAAGTGGGTCCTAGAAGTAAAACCAGGCGACTCCAAGCCGAATAATGTTCTGTCAGAACCGCAGCCCTGGCGAACCTTGGGTAGTCCTCCGGCCCGCCCCCCAAGGACGGGCCGTAGACGAAAGGGCATCACACAAGCCGCGTCTCTATCTCTTGAATCCACAGAGCATGTACTCGAGTTGGATTCACTAGAACCCCCACTCTCATACATAAAAACCGGCTCTGTGGGAGAAGCGCGCAAGTGCGCGTGAGACACCTCAGATGCGCGTCGTGCGTGTTCCCTTCCCCCCCCGGAAGTCTTCCCAACTCCCTGAGCACTTCTTAGTGTCACCGGAGCTGACAAAACCCGCGATGTGGAGGAATGCGCTGGAGAATTAACCCGGAGCTGAAGTGAGTTAGGTCGCGCGCGCGTTGGCACCGCATCACTCACCCGGTCCCGTACATTCTCCAGCCCCGCTGGCGGTCCCGACCTGTTCGTCACTCGTGAGATCCGACCGCCACGCACCTCTCCAGTTGATCGACCAGACGGGACGGAAGTTCCTCGCCCTCGCCTGGTCTCAGAACGGCGAAAAAACTTGCGCGTAAAAACACCAGGTTGCGTCAGTTCCATGGCGCTTCTCCGCCGCCAAACGTGACGTCCTCCACGGTGCCAGTGTTTGTAGACAGCGCTGTGGGGGAAGGAACAACCTCCGGTCAACATAGACATGTCCGGACTAGTTCCACTCAACTCATCAGCTGTCACGCTCTGTCGGGCACGAGCGCTGGTCGACGCGGAAGTAAACACAGCTGACTCAGCCGGTCTCGCGGACCTCTGCTCGTCTGTAAACAAAACACATGTGGTTGGAGTCTGCCCCTCATTCGTGTGGACAGACTCCGTTATTGCAGTCTCGTTATGACCCGGACGAAGGGGTTTAAAACCTCCTTCGGACTGTGTTATGAGAGGAAAATCACGCCGTCTATGACCGGCGGAGCATGTTAGCTTAGCATTAGCGGCGAAAGTTTCTAATGACGCCTGTGAATACGTCACACTCACAGGCGGAAACACATGCACGCTACCGACATCTCTCTCAGAACGAACCACAGAAACGTCATACGTTCTTTTGTTTTTATTTACATAGAGCCCTTTGAAAGAGTAGGGGGGAGGAGGGCTCCCCCGAGACGAAGCCTCGACGCCCCTGCGTCCTCGCCGCTGCGGGTCCCTCCTCCGCTGGCTCCGCTGAGGCTGCTGGCTCCCCGGCTCCTGCTGCGGAACCCGGCGACACTCGCTCGTCGCGGCTGTTGCCGGTGCTGCTGGGGCGGCTGGCTCTGGTGACGCTTTCCCCCCGCACCAGCTGATGGGGCCGACGAACGGGCTCTCCGTCTCCGAGCGCCGGACCCCCGTCGCGCCTCGTCCTCACGTCCATGCAGGTGATGGCGGAGCTGCGCTGACTCCTGCTGCGCTGCCTCCTGCCGGGCCACGACGTTCCGGAGCTCCGGACCGAACAGGGAGTCCTCCGTTATTGGTCCGTCCAGGAGGAGCCTCCGGTCTCTCTCCGGCAGCGCTGTGGCCAGGTCTAGCCACAGGTGCCGGTGGCCCAGCTGTCCAGCGTCGCGTAGTCCCCCTCCCAGGATCGCGTACGCCTGCGACATCCGGAGGAGCGCAGCCACCGAGTCCTTGACTTCCTCCAACTCCGAAGGTCCAAGGTCGTCTCGGTCCACGGTGAGCCTGTCGAGCGCACCGTACAGGAGAGCCATGTTGTTTGCGAGGGAGACCACCTGCGTCCCCCCCTTGTAGGATCGGTTAAACAACATTGCCGTCAACCTGTCTTCAGCTCTAGGCAGAGCTACAGGGCGGCCTGGCCACAGTCGAGCTCCCGGGTCGAGGGCGGCACGTACCGTATCCGAGGGCTCCGGGACACCGCGCCGCCAGTCCACCCCGTCCACACGGCAATAGGGTCTGTAGGATCCTACGGGAGGCCCTGAAGCCATGGGAGAGGCAGACCCTCGCCGCGCGTAGCACCAGATCTCGTACAGCTTAGGACAAATAACCCCCGGAACAGCAGGCCTGCGCGATTCGTTCCGCCCGACCCTCACTCCGCATGTAAACGGTGGTGGCGCGAGTGGAGGTACGGGGGGGAGCTCGACCTCCATGCGGTTTGCCGCGGCGGTGAATATGCGTGGCAGGACGTCAAGCGGGTAGCGAGGAACCGGCCCGGCTCCCCCGACCGCTTCGACGTCCCCCGGCTCGGAACCGAACAGGGTGCTCGGATCCGCCTCATAACACCGCCGGTCGTCCTCCTCGTCGTAGTCGGCCCACGACCTGGCTGGAGGACGCGGCGTGCGCCGACGGGCCTCGTATGCTCCCCGTCTCTTCCGGACCTCCTCGGGAAGCATACGGCAGGCCCCACAATACGCAAACGCGTGATCTGGGCCTAGACAGACGAAGCAGAGAGCGTGTGTGTCCCCCCTCCCCAGGGGGGTGTCACACGTTAAGCACAAAGCTTTCTCGCTGATTTGAAAATGGAGAAAGTGCGGCGGGTGCTTCCCGCCTTTATAGGAAGTGGACTGCCCCCTGCTGGGTGGCGAGTTCATTAAGCTTTCTCAGAGACAAGGCGGTGCCTCGGGGTAAACCCATAGCGAAGCCGTTGGAGGGCGGAGCACCAATGACGTAGAACTCAACGCTGAGGCCGTCGATGCCGGGTGTTCTGCTGGTGTAGAGTTCTGCTGGAGTGAGTGGCCGCACCAGCCTCAGCTGAGATCTGTGGTAGTCCTTCACAAAAGTCATTAAAAAGTTGGTGCTGCTCCTGATACTCACTCGCGTAAAGGTGTTGATAAAAGTCACTGCTCTCTGCCGGATCTGTAGATGTTCTGTTAGTTCTTGACCGTTGTGGAATGTATCAAACATTATACATTGTATTGAGTTATGCATGTTGATGAATAAGGTAAGGTAAGGTAAAACTTTATTGATCCCTCAGGAGGTCTCCTTTGGGAAATTGTTTTTTTACAATAGCCAGCAATTTTTCATAAACAATAAAAAATAATACATAAAAAATAAAATAAGAAGAACATAAAGAGGAAGAACAAGATGACACAATCTAAGTCTAAAGACAAAGACAAAGAACATAGGTCAAGGAAAGAAAAACAACAAAGACAAAGATACAAAGACTAACATGGAACAGAACATCCAGATACTCTCACTCCACTCCTGCCCCCGAACTCAGAATTGTACAATTTAATAGCCCGAGGGATGAATGAGTCCCTGAGTCTATTTGTTTTGCACCTGGGTAGGAGCATTCGTGCACTCATTCTGCTTCTCTGCTCACTGATGACAGTGCTGAGAGGATGACTGTCATCGTCCATGATGGACAGTAGTTTGTTCAATGATCTCCTCTCAGCAACTGTCACCAGTGAGTCCAGCTTCATTCCAACCACAGAACCAGCCCTCCTGATCAACCTGTCCAACCTGTTGACACTCCTCTTGGACACATTTCCACCCCAACACACCACAGCATAGAACAGGACACTGGCCACCACAGACTGGTAGAACATGCAGAGGAGCTTCTTGCAGATGTTAAATGAACGAAGCCTCCTC
This sequence comes from Callionymus lyra, assembly GCF_982586985.1. Taxonomy (NCBI): domain Eukaryota; kingdom Metazoa; phylum Chordata; class Actinopteri; order Syngnathiformes; family Callionymidae; genus Callionymus; species Callionymus lyra. The sequence goes on along the minus strand of NC_141827.1, from coordinate 16,572 downwards.
AGAAAGTACAGTCTACTCTGAACCTTCTTATACACATGGTCTGTGTTGCAGGACCAGTCCAGTTTACTGTCCATCCACACACCGAGGTACTTATAGTTGTCCACTATCTCCACCTCGTCGCCTCTGATGGACACTGGACGTGGCTTTGTCCTGGACCTCCCGAAATCCAAGACCAGCTCCTTGGTTTTTGAGGTGTTCAGCTGCAAGTGGTTCCTCTCACTCCAGTCCACAAAGTCACGTATCAGACTCCTGTACTCGTCTTCGCTGTTGTCCCTGATGCATCCAACAATGGCAGTGTCGTCAGCATACTTCTGGACGAGACTCAGCTCTGAGTTGTAGCAGAAGTCTGAAGTGTAGATGGTGAAGAGGAGAGGGGCCAGTACTGTCCCCTGAGGTGCTCCTGTACTGCACACCATAGTGTCAGACTTGATGTCCTTCAGCCTGACATACTGTGGTCGATCAGTAAGATAGTCCGTAATCCAGGAGACCAGACCAGGGTCCACATGCATCTTAGTCAGTTTGTCCTGCAGCAGAGTGGGTTGGATAGTGTTGAAGGCACTAGAAAAGTCCAGGAACAGGATTCTCACTGAACCACTTCCTTTATCCAAGTGGGAGTAGGTCCGATGCAGGAGGTGAAGGATGGCATCTTCCACACCAACTGCTGGCTGGTAGGCAAACTGCAGGGGGTCTTGCGCGTGCTGGACTTGTGGCGTGAGATGTTTGAGGACCAGCCGCTCCAGTGTCTTCATCAGCTGCGAAGTCAGTGCCACCGGTCTGTAATCGTTCAGCACACTCGGTCGGATCTTTTTAGGGACTGGAACGATACAGGAAGTCTTCCACAGAGTTGGTACTTTCCCCAGCCGTAGACTGAGGTTGAAGACATGCTGGAGTGGCTCAGCTAGTTCAGCAGCGCAGGTCTTTAGCAGTCGAGCAGACACCTTATCAGGACCAGCAGCCTTCCCTGGACGAATCCTCAGAAGTACATCCTGTACCTGGAGTGAGGTGAAGCTGGGAAGTGGTTCTGTGGAGCTGGGGGGGACACAAGAAGGTGGGGCAGGTCCTGAGGCGGGCAGCAGTGAGGGTGAGGTGACCTGCTCAAACCTGTTGAAAAAGTTGTTCAGTCCATTTGCCTCATCCACCGTGTCCACTGCAGTCAGAGAGGCCTTGGTCTTGTGTCCAGTGATGGTTTTAACACCATCCCAGACCTCTCTTATTTCTTCTCGGCTCAGCTTCTCCTCCAACCTCCTCCTGTAGGTGTCCTTTGCCTCCTTCAAGCATCGCTTCACCTCCTGCTGAGCTGACCTCATGGCGTCCCTGTCTCTGCTCCTGAATGCCACTTTCTTCCTGTTAAGGACATCCTTGACCTCCTTTGTTACCCACGGTTTATTATTAGGGTAACAGCGGACAGTCTTAGTAGGGGCGACAACGTCCAAACAGAAATTTAAATAATCTGTTAGACAGTGTGTCTGTCCCTCGATGTCCTCACCATGAGACCTCAGCAGCACATCCCAGTCTGTTGTTTCAAAGCAGTCTCTGATGGCGTCCTCCACAGCTGGTGTCCACTTTCTGATTGTCTTAGTGGTCACAGTCTGTCTCTGCACCAGAGGAGTGTACTGTGACTGAAGGTGGACCAGGTTGTGATCGGACCTTCCAAGTGGAGGAAGAGGTTTGGCTCTGTAGGCGTCCTTCAAGTTGGAATAAAGAAGGTCAATTGTCCTGTTATTCCTGGTGGGACAATCCACGGCCTGATGGAAAGTAGGCAGAGTAGAGTCCAGGTTGGCATGATTAAAGTCTCCAGAGATGATGATAAACGCGTCAGGATTTTGATTCTGAAGTCGAGCTGTCATTGTGTGGATCTTCTCACAGGCAGATGCAGCCGCAGCGCTCGGAGGAATGTAGACACACAGCGCGATCACGTGACTGAACTCACGCGGTAGATAATATGGACGCATGCTGACAGCCAACAGTTCTAAATCTTGACAACAAGAGACTTTCTTTACAGTAACGTGTCCCGGGCTACACCAGCGTTTATTCACGTACATGATCAGACCTCCTCCTCTGCGCTTCCCACACGCGCGCGCGTCTCTGTCCGCTCTGATGGTGCTGAAACCAGGCAGATCCACGTGTGAGTCCGGAGTCAGCTGAGTGAGCCACGTCTCTGTGAAGATCAACAAGCTGCTCTCTCTGTAGATCCGCTGGTTGTTGAGGGCAGACAGCTCGTCCATCTTATTCGTCAGTGAATTGACGTTCCCCATCGTGATCGTTGGGATCGTTGGTCGGTGACGTCTCCGATTGTCCGTTAGCTTAGCCTTTAGCCGCTTCCCTGCCCGACAGCCTCTGTAACGGCGCTGAAGTTCGATCGGGATCTCGTGGCGATCTCCAGCCCGTGCCATTGACTTCAGCGACAGTAGATCCTCTCTTGAGTAAACAAGACGATTCTTTCCATGTTCAAAAGTATCCATTTAAAAAGATTATAGTAAAAAATTAATAAAAAACAGAAAATTATAGAAATTGCTGCGGAGCTACTGGAAGAGGCAGCCGTCCTCGTCGGCGCCTTTAATGAATGAATAGATAAAGCTACACAATTTATCAAGTCAAGGTATGAGCAGTATATACGTATACGGTATGTATGGCTGGGCTGACCTCTGCCACGAGGCCCCGCAAGGACCTCTAGATATGAGGAACCGATAACGCATGTTTGAACTGTCTGTGACTGATGGACCACCTGACGAATTGGGGAACTGATGATGTATGTTGAACTGTCTGTGACTGATGGACCACCTGACGAATTGGGGAGCTGATGATGTATGTTGAACTGTCTGTGACTTGTGGAACTTTTCAATAAATTGACGCTGAAGTGTACAGGAGAGCAGAACTTAGTGAGCAGCTGCAGGAGCGAGTTCGTGGACTCGTATTGAGCTGGCTGAGTTCTCCTCCTCATCAGGCTAAACCTTGATTCTGACTTTGTGTGTTTCTTTTGGATTTATCATCGACCATTCTCTCCGAGAGTCCTACTACGTCTATAGTAATTAGGGAGTGACACCTTGTTAACAGAGGAAGCTTTAGTCACATCACCGTCTTCTGACAGTAGGCAGTGGATGAGCTTCCTCTGTCCTCTTTTCCTCTCCAGGCCGAAGAAGGCAGACCATGGTGCTCTGGACCTCCAACAGGTTGACTATATCCAGCCTTTTACTTTCGAGGGTACATTCCTCGATTTCCAGATCTCTGATAGATCCAGATGTGTCGTGACATAATAGCTTGATCCGGACTTTACCATGATCCACCACTGTTGATGTAAAATAAATTTGTTTGTCGTAAATTGGTCCAAAAATAACAAAGAGCATCTTTAAAACTCTGGTCGGTGGTTAAAACTGAGTTATGCCAGTATGCGCTTTTGGGAAAAATATTTCTCATACAAATGTTACAAAAGACTTAAAAGTGGTCACTAAAGGACTTTTAAAAACACTAAATTGGTGTTTAAAACAATGGGTCAAGCCATGCCAAAGATGCCCTATGTTCAGTCAGATCATGAGTATCGTCTGCAATACGTCATCCAAATGTCAACTATGGGATGTGAGCAGCTGTTTCAGAGCCCGTTGTGAGGTTTCTGTCTAAAACGTTAATAGTACAGTTAAAATCCCCACCTAAGAATAAATGATCTGTGGAGCCACAATCATTTAATTTTTCATTTATTTTCTCGAAGAGCGTGTTTCTCTGCACCTCGGTTCATAGACGTTAATAAAAACGGCTTCGGCTAAAAAGCACCTGCCGGGGATGATGTGCTCAACTCTGACAGAGTTTGGAGAAAACTCTGGAGAATAAAAACTCCTGCAGTCTTTTATGACGTGACTTAAAAACACTCCCTGGTCCAGTCAGTCTCGTTGTTAAAATCACTTCAACTGTAAAAAACGTCTGTTTGGACCTCGTAGTGTCAAAAATAAAACTAAGATCCCGAGCCGCATTTGTGTTTAAACTTCCCGCTTTAAAACCCTCCATAATAAAAAGTGAGAAGGTGGTCCCCATTCCTTGGAGCTGGTTCGGGTTGCTGTGGTCCGGTGGGTGGTGAGGAAATCTGTGGAGAAATGAATGCCAAAAGTTCGTCGTGGAGTGTCTGTGGTGAGGATGGTGGAGGATTTGTCGAGTGGTGAGAGTTTTGCGTTTCAAGCTCGAAGGCCCTCACCGAGTCAAGCGAATGTTGTTTAAGGCGGGTACCTAAGTTGTCCCGGGCCCATTTTTGTGCTGATAAAAATGGATTTTCAAAAGTTTTGTCCTTTAGTTGGGTCTAATTGTTTTTAATTTAGTCTGTGTAGTGGTCGCGTAGAATAAGTGTCGTCGTATAGGCCCAGTTTTTGGCGTTTCCAGTCAAAAGGTCTGTGGTGAGGGTAGTGGGTGATGCGGGATTGATATTGGTGGCAAGTGAGAGCTAATTTGAGTATACCAGGTGGGGGTTCCTTGTTATAAATGTTGTTGAGGTGGTGAGTGGAGTTTATTAATTTAAAGAGTAATTGTTGTTTAGTATAAAAGGAAGAGTCGGTCGGGTCACGTGAAGGGGGAGAGGAGTGGTGATAATTGTGGTAGTGGGTTTTGAGTCTGTCTGGGTCAAAGTACGTGTCGGGTCTGAGGAATGGTGTAGGCGGCCTCTGGAGTGGCCCCGTAGGTCGATATTCGGGTTGCAGCGGAGATCCTGGAGCTCGTCGCGGTGAGGCTACTGTTATGGTTGGCTCTCGGACCACAACAAATACAGCAGCCACACACAGCTTGGAGAACCAAAGTACATTTATTTAACAAAAATGAACCAAAACTACAACAAACAGGAATGATCAACATGTGTGACACGAGCACTACATGCTATTCGAGGCAGGGACACAGACTGGCCCAGCTTTATTAAGGAGTGATTGATGGCAGCTGACGTCAATCACCAATCAGCCTCCTCCCCCAACAGCCAATCCTGGAACACAAAACATAACCCTGCATGGGGCTGTAACACTACGGCCTCAGCATATGTACGAGGCCCAGATGTGTGACCGAGCCCCGGGCGGATGTCCGGCTCGCTGCGGACCCCGGGGTACGTCAGACCTCTCTCTTCAAGGCCGTGGCTGTGGCCGGGAGGAGGTCCGTGTAGGTGGTGTGGCTGGTACCTGGGGTGCGGTGGAGGTCGTAGGATCGGCGTTAGTAGAAGGGACATTCGGAGGGGCTGAGGTGGCGGTGTCATCTCAGCAGTGTTGGAATAGGCCCAGTTGCCCTGGTTGTGGGCTGGTTCAGGTTGTGGGCCCGTGCTGTGTCGGAGCCAGGTGGATCCAGGGTAGAAGGATGGTGGTGGATATCTGGGAGAGGGAAACCTGTGAAGAAAAAAGTGTCTGGAGTTCGTCGTGGGGTGTCTGTGTCGTGGATAGTGTGTTGGAAGGTGGAGGAGGATTATTGTAAAGTCCGAGTTTTGCAGTGTTGAGGCCAGGAAGGCCCTCACTGAGTCCAGTGATTTTTGTTTTAATCTGTTGCCTAAATTGTCCTGTGCCCATTTTTTTGCTGTTAAAAAGTGGTGTTCGTAAGTCTTGTCCGTAAGTAGTGTCCAAGTGTTTTTAAGTGCCGTTATGGAGTCGGTGTAATGGTCACATAGTATTGGTGTAGTCGTGTAGGCCCAGTTTTTTGCATTGCCTGTCAGGAGGTCCGAGGTGAGGGTAGTGGGTGAGGCGGGGTTAATGTTGGCGGCAAGTGACAGGGCTAATTTAAGAATCCCAGGTGGGGGGTCCGTGTTTGAGACATTGTTCAGGTGGTGGGTGGATTTTATTAATTTAAATAGTAGCTGTTTTATGTAGAAAGCGGAGTCGGTTGGGTCACGTGAAGGAGGAGAGGGATAGTGGTCATTATTGTTATAGGTCTGTCGGGGAAAGTAGGTGTCGGGTCTATGTGGAGGTGGTCTCTGGCTTGGTCCCGTTGGTCGATCTGGTTGCAGCTGGGGTCCTGGAGCTGATCGCCGTGGTCGCTGGTCCCTCCCGTACTGCGGCGGTGTGGCTACGGCCTCAGCATACGTGCGAGGCCCGGATGTGTGGCCGGGCCCGGGCGGTTGTCCGGCTCGCGGCGGACCCACGGGTACATAGAACTTCTCCCGTGTAGGCCGTGATGTGGCTGGTACCTGTGGTGCGGCGGAGGCCGAATAATCGGCGTAGGTAAGAGAGGCCGACGGCGGGGTCGAGGTGGCGGTGACGTCTCATCGGCGAAGGCATGGGTCCAGTTGCCCTGGTGGTGGGCTGGGTCATACCGCGGGCCCGTGCTGTCTTGGAGCCAGGAAAATACGAAGGTGGAACCCGTCTCGATGGTGGAGGAGGTCGATGGAATGGCTCCGACGGGAATCCCGCTCCAACCCATGGTCCGGGAGGATCCCCTCCCGGAAAGCGGTGTCGCGGTCTGGGTTGGGCAGGGAGCCAGGGTCCCTCGTCGAGGGGTTCCTCAAAATAATTGTACATTGTAAAAGGCAATGGACTGTGTAATTACCTTGATTTTTCTGTCCTTTTGTGAGCGTTTTCTTTTTTTTTTTTTTTTCCAGTAAACAATTAAGAAAATAAAGGAGCAAAAAAAGTTCGAAGGTGATCGGTTTTTACACACAAACATTTATTCCAACACACGATAACAAAGAGGCAAACACCTGACGTTTCGGATAAGAATCCTTCCTCAGGGGGTTTGCTGTTCCGTGTGTTGAAGTGCAGGTTTGATGATCTGGTCCAGATTTTTATGGGGTTAAGGTCACTTCCTATGCTGCGCAGAGGGTGGCGGGGGGTACGGGGCGTCAGGAAGGGGAGGGTCATGATGGGGAAGTACAGGTAGAAAGGAGGTAACTATATATGAACGGCAAATAAACAAACAGCCAAGGAATAATTGTGCATTAATTTTAAGAAAATTTGGTGGATGAAGCACAATCATGAAAATATACAGGAAAACAAAATTAAATAATACTCGGGCGGAGGAAAAATGTAGTACGGTCGGTAGATGGAGGCAGATGACTGAAAATGACAACGGAACAGAGTGGATTTGAAAAGACAAGAGAATGAGGTCTATAGAGGTGGATGATGGGTGGGGTGAGAGACACGGAGCGTGGGTGGATCCTAAGTCCCACGACGCTGGCAAGGTTGGGTTGATTGGGGGGTTTTGTAACCGGGAACGGGTCCCGGTTACGGGCACGGGTCCCCGTTACGGGCACGGGCCAGTGCGGATGGAGTCCAACCCACGTCTGTTGAGAAAAAAAGGAGAGCGAGAGAAAAAAGGGTTTAGGGTAAGGTCAGGGTGGGGGTTAGGTTTTGGGGTTAAGGGTAAGGTTTTGGAGTAGGGGGGTGAAGGTTAGGTTTAGGGTTAGGGGGGTTTAGGGTAAGGAATTTGGGAAAATGGGTTTTAAGGGGCTCAGGGGGTTAAGGTTAGGGTCAGGGTGAGGGTTAGGTATGGGGTTCAGGGTTAGGTTTTAGAGTGGGGGGGTGAAGGTTAGGTTGAGGGTAAGGGTTAGAAATTAGGGCAAGGGGTTAGGGGCTCAGGGGGTAAGGGTAAGGGTTGGGTTTAGAGTTTAAGGGTAGGAGGGGGTGAATGGGAGAGTAAGGGTTAAGTTTAGATTGGGATGGTAAATAGAGGAGAGGGAGAGGAGGAGAGAATAAAAAAGAGAGTAAAAGGTGAGAAGTAAAAAAATGATACCACATGATGATTTTTTTTGGGGGATTCAGTTAAGTCCTTTTGGGGTCCTGGTGTCCAATCTGTTGATCCAGCTCCGGGCTCTTGTCTCCCTCTGGTGGCGGGTCCAGGTGTCGCAGTGTTCCAGGAGGTGAAGTTGTAGATGTAGTTTATTGTGTTTAATGAAGTGGTTGGAGATGGGGTTGTTGCTGTTGAGTGAATGTTTGAATAGGTGTTGTAATTTGTGTGTTGTGATAGAAAGTAGGGTGTGTGTGTGACCGATGTATGACTTGTTGCAGGTGGTACAGGTGATTGAGAAAATGCAGTTGCGGATGGGTGAGGGAGGCAGGGGTGGTAGTGGGTATATGTGTGTGTGGTCCGAGTTATGGATCCATTTTATTTTTGTATTGAGGAATGGTATGTTGTGGGTGGTTGTGGGTGATTTTTGGAAGTTGGTGCGTATGAGCAGTTGGTGCAGGTTGGTGTTTTTACGGTGTGCAGGTATAATTTTGTGGTTGTGAAGGGTGTGTAAGTGAGTTTGGATAGTGGTGAAGGTGTTTTTTATTTGTGAAAAAAGTGAGTGGGACGAGAGGGTGTAAGTGGAGATGAAAGGAATAATAGTGTGGTTATCCGGTGGGCGGTGAAGGAGAAAGGTCTTGTGGCAGTGACGAAGAAAAGATCTAGAATAACCCCTGTGGCGTAGTGATTTAAAGAGGATGGTAGAAGCAGTATTAAAGTCAAGGTGACGGGTACAGATGCGGTGAAAGCGGAGTAATTGTGATTTAATAAGGCCAGAGAAGGTGTGCCGGGGGTGAAAAGAGGTTTTGTGAAGAAGTGCATGTGTGTCTGTGTCTTTAAAGAAAACCCTGATGTCCAAGTGCTGTGTATGGGTGAACGTAGGTCCTTTAAATATTGTCGTGTCGAGGAAGTCAATAGAGTGGAAGTCAAAGGTAGATTTCAGGGTGATGGAGTCGTCCAGGGAGTTGAGTGTGAGTATGAATTCGTTAAATTGTGTCAAACTACCAGGCCAGATTCCGAAAATGTCATCTAAGTAACGTAGGTAAGTAGTGGGTCGGATGTGATAGTGATTGAGGGCATTAAGCTCCCACTCTGCCATATAAATATTTGCGTAAGCGGGAGCAAAACGTTTCCCCATGGCCGTGCCTGAAATCTGTAAGTAATATGTGTCGTTGAATTTAAAGTCATTTCGTCGTAAATTAATTTCTAAAAGTTGAATAAGTTCAGTGTCTGGTCTACCTGGGTCAGGGAATTTTTTAAAAATGTTCTTAACAGCAAGTAGTCCTTTGTCTATGTTGATGTTGGTGTAAAGTGAGTCAACGTCGAGAGAAAATAAGAAGGAGTTAAGGGGGACGGTGATATTTTTAATTTTGTTAATAAAGTCATAAGTGTCTTTTATATAACTGGGGTGACGTGTGGAGAGAGGAGTCAGGTAATAGTCTAGGTATTGTGCGGTATTGTATGTGTCGCTGGAGCAGTCGGAAACTATAGGTCGGCCGGGAGGGATTTTGAATGGGGTAGTCCAGGTCTCTGGTTTTTTGTGTATTTTGGGAAGTATGTAGAAAAGTCTAGGTCTAGGGTTTGTTGAGGGAGTGAGGAAAAGTTTTTGGGTCAAGTTGATGTGTCCGTTGTCAAATAGGCGTTAGGGGTTAGGGTTTAGGGTTAGGGTTAGGGTTAGGGGTTAGGGTTAGGTCGAGTTTTTTTGTAACCGAGTACAGGTCCCGGTTACGAGCACGGGCCAGTGCGGACGGAGTCCGACCCACGTCTGTAAGAAAAGCGAGGGAGAAGAGGAGAGAGATGTGAAAAAAATGTTTTTGTAAACAACTTTTAGGGGGTCCGAATGGGCATTATACCAGGGTCCTAAGAAATATGGGGCAGTTAGTTTCCGTGAGCCATGGAGGTTCCTCAAGGTAAGGAGGTGACGTCATGGATAAGAAAATAGGGGTGCGGGGTGAAGTAATATTTTTTATTATATATATAGAAAGAAGTTAATTTTAGGGTTAGAGGGGTTAGGTTTTTTTTTAGGGTTTTTAGGGTTAGGGTTAGGGTGATGGTTAGGTTTAGAGGTCAGGGTAGGGTAAGGGTCAAGGTGAGGGTTGGGTTTAGGGGTCAGGGTTAGGGTTAGGGTCAGGGTGGGGGTTAGGCTAAAGGGTCAGGGTTAGGGTTGGGGTCAGGGTGAGGGTTAGGTTAGAGGTCAGGGTGAGGGTTAGGTTCAGAGGTCAGGGTTAGGGTCAGGGTGAGGGTTAGGTTTAGAGGTCAGGGTAAGGGTCAGGGTGAGGGTTAGGGTTGGGGTTAGGGTCAGGGTGGGGGTTAGGTTTAAAGGTACAGGGTTAGGGTTAGGGTCAGGGTGAGGGTTAGGTTTAGAGGTCAAGGTTGGGGTCAGGGTGAGGGTTAGGGTTAGGGTTGGGGTTCGGGTCAGGGTGAGGGTTAGGTTTAAAGGTACAGGGTTAGGGTGAGGGTTAGGTTTAGAGGTTAGGGTTAGGGTGAGGGTGAGGGTTAGGGTTAGGGTTGGGGTTAGGGTCAGGGTGAGGGTTAGGTTTAAAGGTACAGGGTTAGGGTCAGGGTGAGGGTTAGGTTTAGAGGTCAGGGTTAGGGTGAGCGTGAGGGTTAGGGTTAGGGTCAGGGTGAGGGTTAGGTTTAAAGGTACAGGGTTAGGGTCAGGGTGAGGGTTAGGTTTAGAGGTCAGGGTTAGGGTTGGGGTCAGGGTGAGGAGGTGACATCATGGAAAATAAATGAGATTTTGGGGGGTGCGGGGTAATAAATATTTTTTTGTATATTATTATAGAAGGAAGTTAATTATAGGGTTTTGGTTAGGGTTAGATTGGGTTGGTAAATCGAGGGGAGGGAGAGGAGAAGAGACATATGAAATATATGAAAAAGAGAGAATATAAAAGGTAAGGAGTAAACAAATGATGATACCCCATGATGTTGGGGGTTCAGTTTCGTTCTTTAGGAGTCCTAGTGAGAAGTAAACAAATGATGATACCACATGATGTTAGGGGTTCAGTTTAGTCCTTGTGAGAAGTAAACGAATGATGATACCACATGATGTTAGGGGTTCAGTTTAGTCCTTTTGGGGTCCTGGTGTCCAATCTGTTGATCCAGCCCGGGTCTTTGTCTCCCTCTGGTGGTGGATCCATGTGTCGCAGTGTTCCAGGAGGTGAAGTTGTAATTGTAGTTTGTTATGTATGATGAAGTGGTTGGAGATGGGGTTGTTACTATTAAGTGAATGTTTAAACAGGTGTTGTAGTTGTCGTGTTGTGGTGGAGAGTAGGGTGTGTGTGTGGCCGATGTATGATTTGTTACAGGTAGAGCAGGTGATTGAAAAGTGCGAGTGTGTTTGAGGTGTTAGAAAGAAATGAACCTGAGCCAGTGGTGCAGAAGGTGTGAGGCTGTCTCCCGTGTCCAATGAATGTTGTCCTGTTCAGTGACGAATAAGTCGTCCGACAGTTTAGGTATGTTTGGGTAGTTTTTTGCTATGTGTTTGTTTATGGAATTTAAGGTTTCTTTTTGTTTGTAAGGTAGTGCTTTGGAGAAATTTATTAATGGTATCCAAAATGTTGTGGTTGGTAAGTGTTTTTCTATTGCTCGTACCATTTCTTTTAAGTTGTTGTTAATTATTTCTATTTTGGACTCACGGTCATTTAAACCAAATGATAAAATCATTGTTGTCGCTGGGATGGTGCATGTTGAGTTATTAATAATGTGTGATGCGTGGAAGATTCTAGCCCCCGGAAAAGAGTCAAGTTGTAAGTGTTGAAATGAAGAGGTGGGTGGCACTCTGGAAATGTTTGAGTCGCCGATTATTGCATATTTGTTATTTATGTTTAATGTCCAGTGTCTAAGTTTTTGTGTGGTGTGTGGGTGTTTCGTAGGTCGGATGTAGTTATGCTCACATGGAGTTGTTGTTGAGGGTCCCGGAGCTGGATCTGTGGTTTCATACGAGCTCTCCGTCGACGGGGTCCCGTGTGTGGAGAAGTTGAGGACCTGCAAAGTCATAGGAGAATCAGGGTAAATGTTGAGGGGTTCTGGGGATGGTCGCTCTATTGGTGAAGAAGTGTCCTGTGGGGGAGAGGGTGTTGTGGGGAGAGGTTGAAATCCTCGGGTGCGGATCGTCCTTTGGGGGCGCTGGGGTGTCGACGGGAGGGGTCTGGATGATGGTGGAGGTGAAGTCTGGACGGGTTGTGATGATGGACGGGTTGTTGCCAAGACGGGCTGCGATGCTGGTTCCGGGGGTCCGGAGGCCGTGGATGTGGTTGAAGGGTGGGCTTCGCCCCTGGAGTCGGGCCGCGGAGGTCCGGCGGGGAGTGAAGAAGCCTGAATAATTTTTTTTGTTGTGGTCGCATTGTCAGTCTGGGTCGTGGAAAGTGGAGGGAGGTTATTATCTTGATTAAAATGGGAGGCCAAAAAGGCCCGAACTGAGTCTAAAGTTGTTTGTTTCAAGCGGTTGCCGAGGCTGTCCTGGGCCCATTTGACTGCTGTTAAATAATGTGGTTCGTAGGTCGGGTCTGTAAATAAAGTCCAGGTATGTTTAAGTTCGGTGATGGAGTCCGTATAGTGGTCGCGCAGTATCAGAGTTGTAGTATAGGCCCAGTTTTTTGCGTTCCCGTTCAGAAGCTGCGAGGTGAGGGCGGTGGGTGAAGCGGGGTTAATGTTCGCTGCGAGTGAGAGTGCCAGCTTTAAGATCCCGGGTGGGGGGTCAGAGTGGGAAACATTCTTCAAATGATGTGTGGATTTAATTAATTTAAATATGGTCTGTTGTTTGATTTGTGTGGCGGAGTCAGTCGGATCCCGTGAGGGAGGAGGGGGGGGAAAAAACTGGTCGTGTCGTCGGTGATCGTTAAAATTATTGTGCTGATTATTTGGGGTCGGTCGAGGGTCGTAATATTGGGGGAAATAATTGTGGGGACCCCGTAGAGGATGGGGTGGTCCCGCAGGTGGATATGGTCGGGGTTGGGGCCCTGGAGCCTCCCGGCGTAGTTGCGGGTAATTCTCGCGTCGTGGCGGTGATGTTGCGGCCCACCCAGACGTGTGGTGACGTGGTTGCTGGGTCCTACCATATCGCGGCGGCGTTTTGATGTAATCCGTATACGTGCGGGTCGGTGGTCTCTGGTTCCCGTCGTGTCGCGGTGGTGTGGCCGCGGCCTCGGCATATGTGCGGGTCCCGTATGTGTGGCCGGGTCCCGGGCGCTGGTCCGGCTCGCGGCGGATCCAAGGGTACATCCGGCCCATCTCCTGTGGGTCATGGCTGTGGCCCGGGGGAGGTCCGAGCAGGTGATCTTTTTGGTACCCGTGGTGCAGCGGGAACGGTGTAGGCAGGAGAGGCCTCCGTCGGAATGCAGGTGGCGGCGATGACTCCCGCGTGGCGGTGTGGGCCCAGTCCCCTTGGTGGTAAGACGGGCGCCAGTGAGGGTCCATGTCGACGTGAAGCTCCGAGGATCCCCGGAAGGATGAAGGTGGGTCCCGTCTTATCGGTGGAGGAGGCCTGTATAAAGGCTCGGCCCGATACTCCGCTCCTGTCCAGGGTCCCGGAGGATTTCCGTCTGGAAGGCGACGTCGTCGTCTGGGTCGTACCGGGAACCAAGGCCCCTCGTCGTCCGATTCAAAGTTGGAATACATATGCATCCGATTTAAATATTCTTTTTAATTACCTTGAGTCCGTGGTTTTTTCGTTAGAGTGCGAGCGGTTCTTTTATGAAGGCCTTCTTTTGTTCAGAAGTGAAGCAGAAAAAACTTTCTTGTTCAGAAGTAAAATAAAAAAAAAAAATTATAATAAGGAGCAAAAAGTTCTTGTAATTTTTTAATTAACACACGAAAGGAGGGTCAGCAAACTACCAACGTTTTGGAAATAATCCTTCATCAGGGTGTTTGCCATGTTCCGTGTGTCGAAAGGAGTGATGCTGGTCCAGATGCTGGCTTATATAGTGTCTGCCGCAAAGGGTTCTGGGGGGTCCGGGGCGTCCGGAAGGGGGGGGCCACGAATGGAGGGTGCAGGTGGACAGGCGGCAACAACAGTAACACGGTGAATTTACAAACGATCAGGAAATAATAAAACATTTTTTAGAAAAGGGATTTGTTTGTTGAAAATACAGACATATATAAGTTGGGAGGAGGAAGTGAAAAATAAAAACAGATAATAAAGGGGTTAGGGTTAAGGGTTAGGGTTAGGGGTTAGGGGTTAGGGTTAGGTTTTTTAGAGTTTGTGGCCGAGTACAGGTCCTGGTCACGAGCACGGGCCAGTGTGGACGGAGTCAGACCCACGTCTGCTGGACAGGCGAGAGGGAAGAGGAGAGAGAGGAAAAAACATTTTTTTTAAAATGAGAGGTCTGAGTGCGAATCGAACCAGGGTCCTTGGATGTGGGGGGCAGTAGATTAGCGCGATGCGCCTTGGAGGTCCACGGAGTTCC